>NC_068995.1:1107621-1110905 GCF_001194135.2 Octopus bimaculoides | reverse complement strand
GGCCGTTGCCAGTACCGCCTGACTGGCTCCTGTAGGATTTTCGAGCGAGATCGTTGCCAGTGCCCCTGGACTGGCTTGTGCGGGTGGCACATAAAAGACACCATTTCGAGCGTGGCCGTTTTCGTGCGGGTGACACGTAAAAGCACCCACTACACTCTCTGAGTGGTTGGCGTTAGGAAGGGCATCCAGCTGTAGAAACTCTGCCAAATCAGACTGGAGCCTGGTGTTGCCATCCGGTTTCACCAGTCCTCAGTCAAATCGTCCAACCCATGCTAGCATGGAAAGCGGACGTTAAACGATGATGATGATGATGATGATGATTTGTGACAGGATTTTATGGCTGGATACTCTCTATGTCACCAACCCTTATCTGTTTTCAAATGAGGGATACATTATTCGTGAAGTGTAAAGCAACCATTCCTGATGTCAATGTACCCACTACTTTGCTTAAGCTGTGACAAGTATGAAATAGCAATGTCTATGCACAAACACTTGTACAGACACGTATGTTTGATGTGATGTGGTGGCTTATGTCGAATACTGTTTTAGTTTAGTCACAGATTGATCAAACATGAGATTGAAGGTGTTCCAGTTATGATACCTGAACAGGTCACCTGATTCTGTACATCAAAGACTTCTTTGAACCCCTTCCTGTCCAACCTATGCCAGCATGGAAAACAGAAGTTAAACATTGATAATGGTTTATATATACATATATATATATATATCATGCATAAAATGTTCAGAATTTGTTCCTTGTGCTTCTCGTATGAGTGGCAGCAGTGGTCCTCATTCAGGGCCAGCTTCATGGTGGCAACTCCCACACCCATCTCTCTCACCAAAGCCTCTATTGCCTTGTCCAGCAGCTTCGCATAGCCATCAGAGTTGCAAGATGGGGGATGAATTCCAGTATGTGGACAGAGTCAGAATGCCTGCTGTGTCCCTCCCTGCTGGCCACGGCTTCATAGTCTCCATTGCAGCTGTCCATGTCACATCTCACAGCCATTCCAGTGTTCACACAGACTTGAGTCGCAATCGGGATGTTGTCATTTTCATACCTGGTGCAAATCCTCATGATACAGGTAACTCTTTTCCAATATTCCGATAGCTTCCAGCCCTCCATGTCAGCTTCATTTCGTGTTGTTGCAGCCCACTCAGCTATAAATGAATGACTATGGATGGAATGGTGTCCTGTGTTGGGATGTTGCTCACTTAATCTACTATGGAAGCTGTGTAATTGGCCCTATGAGTCCCAGGACTCAAGATGGTAATCTCCAAGTTGATGATGATATTTTTTACAGTGTTTTGATAATCTTCTTAAGGGGTCAATGCTGTAAATGTAGGGTGCAGAGTATTTAATGTGTGGAGCCAAGAGAATTGAGTGGAGTAAAAAGATTTGGGGATATCAATTTGTTCGTCACAATTGCTGAACATAAAAAGCAAACGGCGATAGAATTCAAATTTAACTCATTGTGTTCAAGCACACAAATTATAAGAATATTTAGATACACACTGTCAAATCCAGTGTGTACATATGACTCATACATTTCAATAGACATTGTATATTGTTTATCTATCTATATAAATGCACACACACACTCATATGTATGTACACACACACACATTCCAGCCTATTTTAGCATAGAAAGTGGATATAAGATGATGATATGACACTGTTTTTGAATGTTAATATCTGAGGAATGAATAAAAACAAGTTCTCACAAAGGTGTTATTTGTCTCACATTTGTAAAGGAAAAGGGTGTATCATCATCATCATCATCACTTAACATCCACTCTCCATGCTGGCATGGGTTGGACGGTTTGACAGGAACTGCCTGGGCTCTGTTTGTCTGTTTTGGCAATGGTTTCTACAGCTGGATGCCCTTCCTGACACCAACCACTTTACAGTATGGAATGGGTGCTTTTGCATGGCATCAGCACGGACGCTTTTATATATAATTCTGTGTTTGTTTTCCCTGTTGACATGAGTTCGATAGTTTGACTGGATTTATTGGGTCAAGAAGAACAGGTCTTGCTCCAAACTAAAAGGGTCCCTAAAGCCCTTCCCTTTTCACTGCTTGATTTGATTTACCAACCACTTACGGAGTTTACTGGGTATTTTTGTACTTGCACCATTAGAAGGCTGGCTAAGGAGCTCAAAATAAGAGCAGAAGTTAAAGTATGAAGGAAGAAAGGGATTTATTTTTTTGATAGGGTGGTAGTGAAGAAAATAGCAGAGAGAAGAATGTTAAAGGGAGATAATGGAGGAGCCCGGAAGAATAATATGAAAGAGATGGAGACAAAAATGGTAAGGGTGATGGGAGGGGTTGAGTAGATGAACTCTGAAAGTGTGGGTCAGATTAGGTTGGATGGATCATCTGTCTGAGTTGGTTCTTAATGGAGTTACATTGGTTTATTGTTTGGGGTGGTAGTAGGAAAGACAGGGTTGGAGAAAGGAAAGAAGTTGTGCTGGGGGGAGAGAGAGATAAAAGATGGTGGGGTGGGCTGAGTAAGAGGAGATGCAGTGTTATGTTATGTGTAGGTTGATAGAATGGTGTATGAGAGAGAGATAAGGTGATGATGGAGGTAGAGGTTGGGGAGTATTCAATATTCACAGATCAAGTGCTTGCCTCCCAATTATCAGGGGCTGCATGGTGAGTAGAAGAGATGATGGAGAGATTAGAGGTTATGTAATAGGTAAAGGAATGTGTGTGCATGCACTATTTTGCTATTTTAATGTTTTGACAAGCTTGCATGGGGGTCAGACCTTCTGCAGCACTGTATAATCACTCAATGCACACACACACACACACACACACACACACACGTAGAATCAGACCTCACCACATTAAGCTCTCTGCTTGGTGCATGGCTATCAAGAAAGACCATGTTTAAAGCTAAAGATGAAACCTCCGTGTCATTCTGAAAATATAAGAATTACAATAATGGTGGAGAGTATGTATAAAAATTGATCAAATAAGAGAAGTAGAGGGGATAAATGTTTATTCAACCAGTTGACTGCTGTTTCATAAGCCATGTTAAAATTCGGCATTACATCATTTATCATACATATATACAGTATATGTATATACTGAGTGTGGTCGTTGCCAGTACCAAATCCACTCACAAAGTTTTGGTTGGCCTGAGGCTATAGTAGAAGACACTTGCCCAAGGTGCCCCGCAGTGGGACTGAACCTGGAACTGTGTGGTTGGGAAGCAAGCTTCTTACCCCACAGCCATGTCTGCACCATATTTATCTTATATATATATATATATATATATAT
>NC_068995.1:1105359-1107384 GCF_001194135.2 Octopus bimaculoides | reverse complement strand
TCAAAGTGATGGAAATATTTTTACACAAATTTAAATGTTGAAGTGAAACTGACAGTTTTTGTGTGTTCTTAAATGGCTTACAAACACCTTCCATACTACAATTGTTTTTGTTTCAGCACACGATCTCTGATCAAATCACTTGCTATGCAAATACATCTCTGTAAAAAAAAATATATATATATATATATATATATATAAAGATACATTGTTTACATAGACACATAATTGTGGTATAACCTGCCACGAAATGTTCTGAAGAGTAGTCTGTAAGTTATGTGTGTATGTGTGTGATAGAGAGAGAGAGAGAGAGAGAGAGAGATAAATGATCTAGTGTCAATTATGTAACTAATATGAATTATGAAACAGCTGTCAACTAATAGAATAAATATCTCTTCCTTCACTTCTCTTATTTGATCCATTTATACCTACTCATGCATACATTATGCATTTTCTTGATTATGAATAAAACATGCTTATGTGGAGGACATGCAGTAACTTGTGTATATGTGTAAATGCATGATACCTTATCAGAATGACCATAATGTAGGTATATCCTATGTATATAAAACTCTATTTTAGGATTTGTCTGGATCATAAAATCACAAATCTAATATATTTCAATGAAAACGTTGCATGTCCTTTTTCACGGCCAACTTCTTTCTCTGCAACCCTCATTTACTGCCATCACTTCCTCTGTTACTTCTTGTATTCTTTTTTAACCGAGATTCAATTCTTAATTACTTCCACAAGTCAGTCTAAATTAAGCTTTTTACTCTCTACATCTGGAGCAATTAGGATTTTAAAGTAATGAAGATGGTGCCCCAGTATGGCTACAGTGTAGCAACTGAAGCCATGCAATAGAGTAAAGAGTGCTTGTGCCAAAGTTCAAAAGGTCTTATCTACACACTTCTTCGCACTGTAAGACTCGTTCTATTTATTGGATTCATTTGAGGACTTCCCTTTTGGATTATTGTGTTATCTCATCAGCTTGGACTTCTTAATTTATCTCTATGTAATTATGCAATTACTTATCCAGCTTTGATTTGGGCACAGAGTTATATACTATTATATGTACATATAGGTTTTTGTATGTTATGTCCTCACATGCTTATAATGGCTTATATATGCTGGCTGTGTTTAGATGTGTGTCAGCTTTGATGAGGAGTATTATTGACCTTGGAACTTGTCTCTGTCAAATTAATACTCTAATCTAATTGCTCAATAAATTGAGCCCTATGCTGTTGTTTCTTGAAAAGAGTTCACCTCTATAATTTTTATTACCTATATATATGAACACATACACATTTAAACATTTTGAGAAAACTACCAAGGGGGGTGGTGGTGTTTCTTTTACATGATAAATTTAAACAGTTACAAACATTAATGATACAATTGTAAATATATACATCATCATTGTGTGTGTTTATGTATTCGGCATGTTTCCTTGGAAGTGTACACACGAATAATTATGTGTATATAATTATATATATATATATAAATGTGTGTGTGCATGTGAAAATGTATAAATAAGTAGCTAGGTAGGACGAGCTAATTATCAAACCTCATTCCTCACTTTGATAAACTTGAGTATCAAAGTCAGGTGGAGTGTTGGCTGATAGTGGGAGTATATATTTCTGACTCTGGCACAAGGCCACACTTTTTAGGGGAAGCGTGTAAACTATGTAATTGGCTACACCTCTCACCGCCAGTATTTGATTGCTCCTACCAGGTCACTTGATTTGCTAGTAATAACAGTCAAATTACACTCAAATCACAATCATATCATTTAAAAAATGCATGCTAAAAGAAATCGACCAAATGGTTGTGGTTGGGACACTTTGAAGCAATGGCTCTGCATAATCAGAGCTGATTTGGGACTAAGCAACAACAAGGTTGGTATTTGTTATTTGAATTCTCAAAGGGAAGAAAAGCTGTTTTTATCCTGCTGGGATTTGAACTCCAGACATAAATGAATGTCAAGAAATTTTTGTGCAGTGTCACAAATCACAAACTGAAATGATTTTT
>NC_068995.1:1102510-1103598 GCF_001194135.2 Octopus bimaculoides | reverse complement strand
ATATATATATATATATATATATATATATATATATATATATATATATATACACATACATACATACATACATAGGCACTGGCATGGCTGTGTGGTAAGAATCTTGCTTCCCAGCCACATGGTTCAGGGTTTAGCTGAACTGTGTGGTATCTTGAGTAAGTGTCTTCTGTAGCCTCGAGCTGACCAAAGCCTTGTGAGTGGATTTGGTAGACGGAAACTGAAAGAAGCTTGTCATATATATATATGTATGTATATATATATCGGGTTAATTCAGTTGACTAAAAATTCAAGGGGTGCCTTAGAATGGCCACAGTTTAATGACTGAAACAAGTAAAAGATAAAAGATATATATATATAAACTAGTCATTAATACTGTCCAGGGAAAAAAAGATGTGATGGTCATGGCTGGCACTACTTTCATTGTAGGTCTGCTTGAGTAAGGCTGACCTAGGGCTAAAATAAATAAGTATCAGTTATATATCAAGGTCAATTCTCTTGTATTGGTTATGTTCCTCCCTTCCTTCTCTGTCACATATCTTTTTTGGCCATATGCTAATATAAGAAATCAATGAAATGGTGAACCAGTTGCCTACTGCAGAAAACTGTACTTTTCCATGGTGCTTATATTATTTTGATGTATTGCACCAACTAACATGAACATCTATGCAGTACAGCAGACTTTGAATTGTATGCTTCCCTATAAAACACAACATTTGGAGTCTTTTAATTGATCTTCAAGCCTTTGCTCAACATCACTTTCCACCCATGCCCTCTTCGCTGATAAACTGTAATCTCTCCAGTTCTGCAACTGCTCAAGGTCCTCTTGTACCCTCATATATGTGTGTGTGTGTGTGTATGTGGCACAACATGGTCGTGTGGTTAAAAAGCATTTCTGTGTGGTTTTGGGTTCAGTTCCACTGTATGGCTCTTTGGGCAAATATTTTCTTTTATAGCCTCTGACTGAACCAAGGCCTTGTGAGTGGATCTGGTAGATGGAAACTGGAAGAAGCTTGTTGTTTTTATGTGTATATATATGAGTGAGAGAGAGAGAGAGAGAGAGAGAGAGAGAGAGCATCTATATACATTATATT
>NC_068995.1:1092181-1102500 GCF_001194135.2 Octopus bimaculoides | reverse complement strand
ATGTGTATATATATGAGTGAGAGAGAGAGAGAGAGAGAGAGAGAGAGAGCATCTATATACATTATATTCATAAATCAACTTCATTAAAATTCATTTTTCATTTGCACCTCTCCACATAGCTTCCTGTTAATAGTTTCTCTGTGTACTTCACTGTAAACCCACCACTTGCACTGAGTACCCTTTCTAGCAATCCTTCTTTTCCAGCCTTATATCCCACCAATTTACACTAATTGCTTCTCTCTTAATTAATAACCTGCCGTTGTTTGAACTTATCATTAAACATATTTGACCATATTAGCTTTATCATAGATGATCAAACCAAATGAAATCAGAAGAGCCAATGGGGTTCGCTTCCAATGGTTCATTGGTTTGCAAGAAATAGCAGCCAAACTACACTTTACCATCTCTTTAAAGAATGATATTGAGTATAAAGTTAAAAGAAATGTTGTTGAGGATACAAGGTAGGATAATCTTGGCTGTTTTTCATCATAGGTATTTTTTTTTCCATCAGGGCTAGCCTGGAGTAAAATAACAACAAGAAGCTGAAATCCAATAAACTTTTAGAGTCAGTCATTGGTGACTCACTAAACAGAAGTGACGTAATGTCTTTGAAGACGAAATCACCTGTGTCCAACCATCTGATGACTTCTTGACAGAGAATAGAGTCATTGGGGTCATTTCATGAAATGGCTGTTATCTTTTATACAGCAGATAGGATCATTGAAAAGATCTACAATTATCTCCACCCCCCCACACACACACCACTTCTTCTTCTTCTTCTTCCAGTTTCCGTTTACCAAATCCACTCACAAGGCTTTGGTTGGGCTGAAGCTATAGTAGAAGGCACTTACCCAAGGTGACACAGTGTGTGTATATATATATATATATAGACACATAATCTCAACATGATTCCCAGATAGACTCAGTATGATATGGAAGTATAATAAGCCAGACCTTTTGTATATTAGTTGGGCTGTATTGGGAGTTATTTTCCCTCTACCCCAATGCACTTAGCCAAAATGCCATACAGTAGGATTGAACTTAGGACCTCATTATTGCAAAAAGAGCTCCTTAACCATTTAACCATACCCCCCCCCCCCAATTTTTGTGTAAATGTTTCAAGACTGTTTTGCTGTTTTATAATGTCTTTATGTATGCTCAGATATAAACTTGTAGACACACACACACACACAACTAGCTGTGACAATCTATAAATTAATCTGTTTCCTTAGCATTACTATCAGGAATATTAGCAGTAACTGTAGTGAAGTTAAACTTTAAAATAAGTGTTCCTCTGTGTGTGTGTGTGTGTGTGTGTGCATACATACATTGATGCCTATAGAGCTTGGCTATTGAAGTTTATACATATTGAGTCCTGAGTTTGTATATTGATACATTATGTATATAATATAAAAATACACACAAAACTTGATCCAACTTAGAAGACTTTCATATAAGGACCTGCCATATGCTCTTGGTTACCGTCTCTGCCTGAGAAGCATCTTTTGATGAGGTTTTCACTCTAAAAGTTACCATCAGTCTATGGTTTCACCGAAATTCTATCTCCATCTGGTGTATTTTTAGATAGCTGTGAGTATTGCCAGAATAGCGAACAATAGCTAAAGCTCGTTTGGTGGGCTGTTAAAACTAAGATACATCTAATTTCTATGGGATGGGCACAGTGTGGCAGGCCTACTAATTAATTATTAAAAATTTTTTTTTTTATTTCATAACTTGGTTTATATATTTCAGGTTGTGGTAAAGTCTGTGGAATTTGGTACACATATTTGTGAAGACTTAGGTTAGCTAGGTGTCTAATAATAATAATTATAAACCTGCATTTGTTATCAGGACGACGAGGTAACAGAATCATTAAAATGTTGGTAGAAATGCTTTGCAGTATTTTTTTCTAGTACTTTATGTTCAAATCCTGCCACAAACTCATTATTTTATGAACCTTGAGGGGATTAAAGCGAAATACTATTTAACAACAGTGGGGTGGGGTTTCAGTGTAAATCAACTAACCCTCTCCTACTAAAATTATTATCCTTATGATAAAATTTGATGCAGTTTATTATTATTATTATTATTATTATTTCTTTTTATACAAAGCAAACTTTGTATGTGTGGATATATGTAATAGATATGAGGCCTGAGAGATGTGATTTATCTTTCTCAAAGTTATTAACAATATGTGGAGTGATTCCAACTCTATGTAATTTTGTTGTGGCACATGTGCATGCATGTGTTTTGGTGTTAGGAAGGGCATCCAACTGTAGAAACCATGCCAAAGCTGACATCAAGGCCTGATGCAGCTCATCAAACACTGTCAACATTCAATCCATGCTAGCATGGAAAATGGATGTTCTACAATGATTAATGATGGTGATTTGTGTGTGTGTGTGTGTGTGTGTGTAAATATGTACGCATGTAACACATTATTGTATGCATGCTTGTATTTGCCTCTGTGCGCTTGTAGCATTAGCTTTGTGCAAAGTGTTGCCGTTTCAAAAGCTGCAAAAGAAATGCTGACATTTCCAAACAGACCGTTGTAAATATTAACAGTGATGGAAACCACAGCAAACATGAGATATATCTGTGGCAGTTGAATTGATTCTAATGTCTATTTATGTTGGGGTGGGGTTGGGGCATGGGAGGTAAGTTGACATATATAGGAATTACAAATTGTGTCGTCAGCTATTAATTAGTACAACTACTAAAGGGATTTATTTATTTAGTAGAGGCAAGAAACACACATATCTAAAATAAATTATTAAAAGAAATAAGTGTTATTTCTTTTTTATTATTTCATCAATATGATATATTATCAAATAGTCTTATATATATATATATAATGTCAGTATGATATTATCAAATAGTCTTTTACGTATATATAGGGCCTCTTGCTCAGAGTAAAAGGCAGACTGTATGATGCATGTGTACGAACAGCCATGCTACATGGCAGTGAAACATGGGCTGTGACTGCTGAGGAATGCATAAGATTGCAAGGAATGAAGCCAGTATGCTCTGATGGATGTGTAATGGCAGTGTGCATACTCGACAGAGTGTAAGTACCTTGAGAGAAAAGTTGGACCTAAGAAGCATCAGTTGTGGTGTGCAAGAAAAACGATTGTGCTGGTATGGTCATGTGGCAAGAATGGATGAGGATAGCTGTGTGAAAAAGTGTCACACCCTAGCAGCTGAGAGAACCTGTGGAAGGGGTAGACCCAGGAAGACCAGCCAAAAGGTTTTATTCTTAATAAGCTCAACCTAGTGCTGATGATTTCCCTTAGATATCAGATTAAAAATTTATAAGAACCCCAAGCTAACATGTAAGAATGGTGTTGAAAGATGTTAAAATATTTTTTGTTTAAACTCCAAAACCTTGTTATTTCTCCAAGTTGAATTAATATAAAGAAAAAAAAAACAAATTTTAAAAAAAAGTAGTGTAATATTAAGTTAAATTTTGAATTTGTTGGTAACTTAATAAAATTCTCAAGATGTTTCTTATTAAAGTTCTGACCAGATGGTAAAAGGCATGAGAAAAAAAAAATTGTGTTGCCTCTGTAAAAAGAAAAGAAAATTAAAAATAAAGCAAAATACTTTCTCTAAACAACATGGGTGTTTTAAAGAGTGAGATGAGAAATTATTGTGGCAGAATGTTTTTTTTTTCTTTTTCTTTACTAGATTCCATTACCATTAAGTCTGGAAGTCTGGATTAACTCTTCATTATCGTCTTCAGTGTAATTGTTCATCGTCAGTGTTCACATCATTGTTATAAATTGCGTTTTACTATAACCATCTTCTACATTAAACAAAAAAATTTTTTTTTTTTTGGAATGTTATTCCTTAAATATTTTGAAATCCCCCCCTCTTCCTTTCCTGTTCTATCACTTTCTCCTAGGTTCCATTTTTCCATTGCCGCCAATTATCAAATTTCTATCTTGACTAGAAAGCAGTGTAATTCTTGCTGTCGGCTGGATGTTTCCTCGTCAAATCTATTTATTTAGCTAGGTTGGATGAAAATATCTGTTGTTGATGTGGTTGTTACTTCCTGTCCATAAATATTGTTGCAGGAATGGGATTAGTGTGCCAAATATTTCAAAAGAAATTCTTTGGAGAGTAGAAAAAAAGCAAAATCACATTTTATCATGAAGTTCTATTTTTTAAGAATTAAGTAATTAATGAATATTTTATTCCTTTTAAATAATGATAATTATTATTAGTTTATTTTTCTTTTAGATAACTGTTGTGTGGTATGTTAGAAAGGTTTTGCCAAAGCTAATGATTTTGATGAAATACCTGTTGTGTTTCTAACATCAGTTCTTTTTGAGTAGATCAAAGTCATAAAGTTAGCCGTTTGATTGGTTAAAAGCAACGTAGAGGTCTGAGATTTTGACTGAAAGATCACAGCTCCAGTACAACTAACATATTATTAGAATATTGCAGAAAAAGAGTCACAAGATAGATTCATGAAGCCAAGTCAACTGTCTGGAAACCTCAGAGGAGACCAAGAATGAGATGGTTGGATAAAATACATTGTCTCAGCTGGTCATGCTTAGGAATTCAGCCAGAAAGTCTAATTAATGATGGTTGCTTCTGTATGGAGGAGGTGCCTGAAGAACCTTCTGGAAATAGCGGGCAGAGAGAATCATGGGATGGCTGTTATGGTTGGCCACAAGGTCAAAATATAGATTATTACCTTGTCCAACTTCGAAAAGCACTGCTCTGAGCAGAGCTTGTAAATTACTGAGAGCCCTGGGATTCCCCTATGCAAAGTCTATATGTTACTAAGAGCTTAATGATTCAGGGAAATAGTTTTGTACATTAGTCTTATGTTAAGAGATCTTCACAGCTGTTAAATTCCGGGGCAAATAACCATTGTCATTCAGTGTGGTTTCTATTAAAAGCTGGCTCAACCAGGTGTACATCAGTTGTTGTCCTTCAGAAACCTCTATAAACCCTGTATAAATATTTTGGTTAGATCATTGAACTGAAACAGGTAAGGTTAGCTGAACCTCCTCTTATATAAATATACCAAATCGAAACCTACAACACAACACTTTCTGTTGTTTTCTTTTTTCTTCTCTTTTTTTTTCTTCTCATTTTCTAAAGTCAACTTTTCTTCCTGCAGTTTACTGCATCTAAATCAATCCTTGGCAAGTGTGTTTTAAATACCAGTTTAGTGTTGTTGATAACCACTTGATGTTTGATCACTCTGCCATATTGCTTATTTATTTATAACACTTCAAAAATCTCTCTTCTAATCTAGAGGTGTAGGCATGGATGGATGTGTGGTTTTGGCTTTCATCCCACAGTGTAGCACTTTGGGCAAGCATTTTCTAGTTTAGCCCTAGGCTGGTCAAAGCCTTCTGAGTGGATTTGGTAGATAGAATCTGAAAGAAGCCCATCGTGTGTGTGTTTGTGTTTCTGTGTACCCTGTTTTAACATCATGTGAGAGTAGTTGTAAATGAGCATCACTGTCATATAAGTGATGCTGTTTGTTTCCAATCTTCCATGAAAACATGTCTGGCCAAGGGTGGAATATTACTCTGCATGGAAACAGGAAGGGCCTCAATAGATTCCGTTTCATCCATGCAAGGATGGAAGAGTGGATGCTAAATGGTGTTTGTTCTTCTTTTACTTGTTTCAGTCATTAGACTGCGGCCATGCTGGGGCACTGCCCTACATTTTTTGTGAATGAATTGACCCCAATACTTTTAAAGCCTAGTACTTATTCTATCAGTCTCTTGCCAAACTGTTAAGTTATGGTGACATAAACACACAAGCACCAATTGTCAAGTGTTGGTGGGACACTCACACATGCATGTGCATGCACACACACACACGACAGGCTTTTTTCAGTTTCTATCTACCAAATCTATTCATAAGGCTATAGTAGAAGACACTTGCCCAAGGTGCCATACAGTAGGACTGAACCTGGAACCATGTGGTTGAGAAGCAAGCTTCTTACCACACAGCCTTGCCTGTACCATGATGATGTTTTTCATTCACATTTCTTTCCCATGCTAGTTTTGGTTGAAATGTTGTGGAATATTTTGCTGTAATTATTACAACAAATACCCTTTCTGCTATCCATTTTCTCATTTGTATCCACAGATCTGTTGGTTACAGCAATCTTAGCTTCCTCCTTTCCACTCCTTGCTTACTTTTCCTGTGATATGGTCGACTTCTTTCAGAGCTGACCAGAAAACATTCAATTGTATTTATACTTTGTTGATGTGTGTGTGTGTGTGTAGCATTTAACTTGATATTTCCATCTATTTACAAGATTTTCACACATTATTAGCAAGTGAAAGCAGGAAATATTTTGCAGACCAAATAGAATTGTGCTACCCACTATATAATAACCTGTGGGAGGAAGGCAGTGACATTCATATTCCTGCTAATGGTATACACAAAGTCACAGAGGAGGAATAGCATTTATTTTTTTACTCAACATGGATTGTAACACTTGTGGGGAGGTGATGTGCTTTCAGTTTTGAAAATATCCCCTCATTGTCAGGGAGATATTGTTTTTATTTCTGTTAATTTGCCTCAATGGTCTTGCAGCAAGTCAGCATTTACTGATGTCTCAGTATAAATGAAATCTGCTGAAACTGTGCAGTTTGTCAAAGCTAACCTTGACCACATTTAAAAGGGGAACCTGTCTGCTTGATAAATAAACATCTTCCTTCCTGAAAATAGTCAACCTCTTGTCCTCTCTGCCTCCCTTCTACTATTCATTGATTCTGGTCTTTAACAAGGGCTACTCTTTGTCTTAACTCATTAACTCCGCCTTCCTTCTTCAAACACTGTACCAATCATTTCATACTACTTCTCCTACCACCCCATCTCATTTCTTTTCTCACCTGTTCTCATTAGACACTAACTTTTAAACAAACTGAAAATGTTACACCTCTTACTGTCACTTTGATCCCAAAATGCTGACCCACTGTTACAGGTCAGGTTACCATTCTAACAAGATGGCTAGAATTGAAAAAGAAACAAAAAAAATTATATGATGTGCCAGTTCTTATCCAACATGGAGGAGAGAGAGGTAGGAATATTAATTGATGATTAGATGGTGCTAGTGAACCTGATTCTGTCTCAATGAACTTTTGAGGCCATCATTTAACCCACTGACCCATCCCAACCCATTTCTTTGTTCTCCAATTAAAACAAACTTTATTTTAAGCAGAAAGTTTTGTCTCTTACAGACCAGTTGTTGTGATAATACTTATTTTTTGAGGATTGATTTTTGCTTTAAGTTGGCATGATATATATATATAGGTACATGTTTGTATAAATACATACATACATACATACATACATATATATATATATATATATATATATATATATATATATATATATATATATATATACATACATACATACATACATACATACATACATACACACACACACTTGTGTATATATGTATGTGTGTGCATGTATTTTATATTCTTTTCTACTCTAGGTACAAGGCCCAAAATTTTTGGGAAGGAGGGGGCAGTCGATTAGATTGACCCCAATATGCAACTGGTACTTAATTTATCGACCCCGAAAGGATGAAAGGCAATGGAATTTGAACTCGGAACGTAAAGACAGATGAAATACTGCTAAGCATTTTGCCTGGTGTGCTGTTTCCACCAGCTCGCCACCTTGTGTGTATTTTATATTGTGTCAGTTATTGGGCTGGGGCCATGCTGGAGCACTTCCTTGAAGAGTTTAGTCAAACAAATCAACATATAATTTAAAATTTCGTACTTATTCTATCAGTTTCTTTTGCCAGACTGCTAAGTTATGGGGACATAAACAAACCAACAGTTTGTCTTTTTCTTCTTCTTTGAATCCCTAGCTGACAACTTGACGAGGGGGGGGCTGTCTTCTCAACCAATAATGCTGCTGTGGGTGCTGGGCTCTGGTAATGATATTCCACACTTTCCAATCCATGGTGTTCGCCTTAGCATGCTTGTGTTTGAGGTGCTGCGACTTCAGGTCTTCCTCAATTTGTTTCACCCAAGATTGTCTTTTCTGCATGCTGGTTTTCTCTGTCCTCCTCTACAGTGCTGAGACTTGGACCATCCTCAAACAAGACCTGAACTCAGGTTGTCAAGCTGTGGAGCAGACACATACACACACTCACGTAGATAACTTTCCTTCTGACCTCAAATTCACTCTCAGGGCATTGGTTGGTCTGAGGCTATGTCCTAGAAAGCATTTGCCCAGACTACTGTGCAGTGGGATTGAATTTGGAACCACATGGTTGCAAAGTGAGCATCTTAACCACACAGCCATGTTAACGCTTCAGAATTTCCTTTCTGCACATTTTCCTGCAACCATTCAAGAAGAACATTAACTGCAGGCCTCTAAAGAACTTCAAAAGCTCCGAGTGGGGTCCTTTCCTCCAGATCAACCCATTGTTTCTTTCTCCCTCTTCTCTCTTTTTCTCTCTAATATATTTACATTTCCTTGCATCTCTTTCTCTGTTCCTTTCATAAATATAAATCTCATCTCTGAACAATTCTTTTTTATTTCATTTTTATCATGGTGTTCCCCCCACCCTCACCCCTCTTCTATGTCCACCATCTTTACCTTTGAAGGACATATTCGACACAGTGTAGTCCTTGAACTGGTTATACTAAAAGACAGGATGGCCACAGCTGGAATGCTGTGGATTATAGGCCTCCTCGGTCGTGGCTCTGCGATGGAAGTAAACAACACCAGTATTAAGGTTTTAAGGATGTGTTTGATGAGCTGAAATAACCTTAGCAACTGTTATTATTCTATAACGTAATTTTGAAATGTCCTCTGCTTCTGGCCTTTAATAGATGGCTTTCCTGTGGTTAAATACCAAGCAAACTTTGATTCATGTGATTTTAATGTGTTTTAGACAACGCTACTGAACAACAACAACAACAACAATGGTGATGATAATAATAATCTGTTTTTTCTTCTCATTAGAAGATATTTTCTCCTTACTCTTATAATCTATTGAACGTTTGAGGAGTGATTGCTGTCTGTTTTGTTGTTCTTCTATAAACTGATAATTATGCTCTTTGTTTCTTGTTTTTTTAAACTTTATCTCTTTAAGTTATTAGAGCTTTATGTCTCTGGTGATTGTTACAGCACCAACACCACGTCTCTCTTTTTTTTGTTTTTTGTTTTTTGGAGGGGCTTCAGTGAACCTTCACAGGTTATGATGATTGACATTAGTAAAACCAGTGAGTTGTAGAAAAGGGAGAAAAAACCCCCACACAAATCAAAGACTTGTAATCACAATTCATGCAGATACATTAGCATGATGAAACTGATAGAGAAACATTAACAGAAACGCAATGGAAACACACATTGCATATAAGCCTCGCTACCAAGCCTTAGTTTGGATGGTGTTAATTGTCGAACCGTTGTCTTCTCTTTTACCATTGCATCTTCTCAATATAGCCGTTTATATGTAAACGTACCTGATAGCTGCAATATAATCTTATTTTATTAAGTACCCAGCAGATCATTCTCATTGTCCAGTCAAGAGTATACCTCATGTGCACCCCACCCACAAATAAGGTACACTTTGTAAGTTGAACAAGCTCCAAACATCATCACCAGTAACTGGAAAATCAGTTTAAAATTCAGGTTTCCATGTTCAGAATGTATTCAATATTAAACTGATAACGACCAATATTACATTGGTGGGTTGGTGTCTTGTTGAGCCGTTACATAACATACTTCATGTATGTTAAGTCAGTTTGGGGCAGGTTTTTGTCCTAGCAGCCAGATTTCATGAAGGACTTGTAGATTATACAATGCAGCCTAGTACCATATTCTATGGCATATAATTTTATAAAGAACTGGTTGTGCAGGGTGTTGCGTTTGATCCTTTAGCATTTGGATTACTCTGTCAAATTTAATGTTTGTCTATTTACCTTGTTTTGAATTAATCATGGCAATGAGTGTTCCAGTCGATCCGATCAATGGAACACCACTGCTGCTATTACAGACACAGTGTTGTGGGTTGAAACACTGGCTGTCACTTGGACACTTAATAAAAGACGGGACTGTCATAAAGGAAAGGCTTTTGATTAGAGGCCTGTCCTGACCTGGGGCTAAACAACAACAAACAAACAATTGCTTCAATAAGCAAAGGTTTAAGTTTTGCTGACACAAAAATCCCAAACTGGGTCATTAAACTAGGACTGGGAGCAGATTTTCTGAGGTTTTTCAAGGTCCATTGACATTAGCTTTAAAGCAACATCCTTGTTAACATTACAAAACTGGATGAGAATTCAGCCCTGCTAGAAATAGCAGTGTGTCTC
>NC_068995.1:1082181-1089681 GCF_001194135.2 Octopus bimaculoides | reverse complement strand
CACTGAGAATAATGTTAGTGATTTTTTTCAACTAAGCACAAAATTAGTTTTGCTGAAGTGAGTTTGATGTAATAATTATCGTATCTTATTTTATGGCAACCGTGGCAACTGGTTACTTAACATTTTATGAAGTTAGAGGATGAAAACTTACTTAAGCCTAGAGTTGAACTTAGAACCTGAAATCCCAAACTAGCATCAGTGAAACGTCTATTTTGACTTTTCAGTTTTTGTGCCAACTCCACTTGAAATAGATAACGATAATATCTTACTGCATTGGTACAAGGCCACACACATTGTAGGGAAAGGCTATCATTGACACTGAAGTGACACCAGTGTGTGATTGGTGCACATTTTATAATCAGGAAGAGATGGAGTGGAATTTGTATTTATATGGTACTATATATATATATATATATATATATATATATATAGTAAATATTTTTATTTTTTGATAAACTAAAACAATATGAATTATGGGAGAGATAAGTCAGTGGTTTGTACTTTTATCTTATATTTCGATACTTCGGGGTTAAGACCTCCTCTTCAGGAAAAGGAAATGGGAGATTTGGTGTTGCAAGCTAACTTTTCTGCGTTGTTGTGTGTGTATGGAGGGAGGGGTGCTTTGCATGTGTAGAATTGCATCACTGTAGTAGCAGATCAGCCTCATACAGCTTAGTTCTGCTTTTTCCAAGAGACAGAGAACTAGATATTTAGTCTGTCACCCAACCGTTTCTCTCTCTTTGCTGCTTTTGTAGGAATGAGGATAATGAAAACGAGCAAGAGCCTGTTAAAAGGCATGAACAAAAATCTCCAGCTGCTTATGAAGTTTGGTTGCTGTGAAAGCTCTCCTGCACGAGAACATGTTAGTTACTAGTCATGCAGTACATGAGATAGGGCAGAGAAACAAGATAAGTTTAGTGTTCTGAGGAGCCAGAAGCACTACTTCTGTGACCTTATACTTGAGAATGTAATATACATCATCACTTAACACTTGTTCTCCATGCTGGCATGGGTTAGACAGTTTGATAGGCAGGGCTATGTTGAGTTCCTCTCTGTGTGTGTGTGTGTATGAATGATCAGTATAGGTTGATTAAGGCAATGTAGATGATTCAACCCCCCTCAAAGATGATCAAGTTCTCATTCTGTCACTCTAATTATCAGGTTATTTGTAACACTAGGAAATTGGTCTGCTAATGAGTTTACCATTTCATTAGCAGGGTGCAGAAAATACTTCCTGAAACATGGCCTTGCTGACTTGTCATAAATTTCTGCTTTCTGATTCTTCCAGGTACAAAATAGGAGAGGAAAAAGATCTTTTATGCTGTGTGTTCTAATGGGTATCATTAATTTAATTAAGGGTAAGGGATGGTAGAACTAATAGATGGGTCAAATCTTCCTTTACCTTCTTACTCCAATTACTGCTGAACTTCACTTTGTCTTTCATCCTTCCAAAGTTAATAAAATAACTGTACTACCAATATACTGTAGCAAATTCAATGGACTCTACCCTTCTGTCCGTTTCATATCAAAGGAAATTGTTGTTTTTTTTCTGTCTATTTTGTCTGACTTCTTCACCACTTGATTATTTTAGATTTTTTTTAAGATGGTAGGATGTGATTTAACCCTTTTCTTACTGTAGTTTTGTTAAAATACACTATCTTATGTTTCAGATAATTTTGAAAATAGTGGAGAGTTTAATAAAATAACTTTACCATTATTAAAATGGTGTTTGAAATATAAATTAGTATACAATTTTACAGCAAAAGTTTTAATTTAGATCACTTTAAACAGAAAGTTTGTGTCGTAGAACCTAGGTGGGTTGGTATTAAAAGGGTTAAAGGAAATCATAACTATTTCTCATGAGTTGAGTAACTGTATAGCACAATATCCCAACCTTTTCTGCCTCGAGGTACCCTTGCGAAGCCTTTCAGAAATCCACAGCACCCCTATTAGAAAATCTAACATGACAGTTGTTTTTTTGATTCAACATCAATATAACAAAACTTTGTCCCTGGATAATAACATCTGTAAGAAAACTATGTCCCTGGAATTGATAATAAAAATTTTTCTTTATTTCACCAATGTTGATCTAATAAACATAAAATAGAGGACAATACAAAATATAAGATGACAATAATGTTTATCGAAAAAATAGTATCAAAATATATTTTTTGACTCTAAATGATGAATCATGATACCACACATGTATATTTTGTGGCACCTCAGGGCGCCATGGCACACTGGTTGGGAACCTGTGGTATATAGCTTTCATGTATTGTATGTGTGACATATATGTTCGACTACCTCCACTGGATGTGATATGCCAGAAAAGATGATTGGATACTAGTTGACCAGTCCACATTACTCTGTAAAGAGCACAGGGCCAGTTTATTGGTTTCTCTGGATGGGATGCTGGTCTGTTGCAGAATCACTCATTTTTACAAGCTCAGTGTATTCGAGCAACATCACCAGGTCCAAGAATTGAAACTGCAATCCAACGATCATGAGTCCAGCACCCTAACCACTAAGCCATGTTAAGCAATAAAAATTAAAAAAACTGGTTAAACAATAAAAATTCAGCACAGAAACAATGGAGAAAGAGTACTGCCGTGAATTATTAAAGGAAGGTAAATCATGTGCAAATAGATAAGAGGAAGTGACTGGCAAAGAATGAAACTTAAGTGAAGGGTTAGCTTCCGCATGGTTTTAGTGCCAACAAATTGGCCTGCCGGACATAAAAGTGTAAAATGATTGTTAAAAATAAATGATCACTCTCTGTAGAAAGGGTGTGAAAAGACTGTGTGACACATCAATAAGTGACATACTGGACAGACATTAAAGCAAGGCTTGTTATACCTGAAGAACATTGTTTTAGAAAGTCTCTAGCTCTCTAACGACAGACAGCTTTTTTTCCCAGCAACATGCCAACTGTAATTAATGACTGCTGGGAACGAGCTTCTAATTACAAAAATTAATACCCATTAATACACTGCTACTACTACTACTACTATATAATCTAAATGAATAAAAAAACCTATTCTGTCCTTTTATATTGAAGCTGTTTTTGTTTTGTTTTTTGTTTTGATAGTGGATCAACTCCCCCCACCCGCCTCACACCAGTTTCTTCTTCCTCTGTCCTTTTTGTCTTCTCCTGCAGACATTTTACATGAGCATCAGCTTTTCCATTCTTCTCAACAGGAATGCTGGTTAAAGTCATGGTCACTTCTGCTTCTGTAGGCATTTTCAAAATTGGCTGGGGTGGAATGTGTGTGGCTGTATATATAAAACTGAGGATGTGTGTGTGTGTGTGTGTGTGTGTGTGTGAACCTGCATAAATTCTGAAGTTCGCAACTGATTTTCTCTAAACTGGGAACATACATTACTTGTGTTCCAGAGATGGTTTTAGAACTCTTATAATTTTTCACATAATGAGTAATGGGGGCCCTGGGGGCAGAAAACCCCCTTTCCTGGGGTACATACGACTTCCCACATGGTTCATGCATTGCTTCTGTTCAAACTGAAGCAAAATTTTTAGCCACACTTCCACGCCTGCACCTATTGGTGTGTATAAATAATCTGAAGGTTAGATTCTAAAAGAATCTGTGTGAAACACTTTGTAATTTCATCTTCCTCCTCTTCACTCATTCAACACTAAAATTACAAATTACTTTCTCTATTTTTGTCTTTTTTGTTTATTCCTATTCACATTTTTTCCTTCCTTGTTTTGCTTTTTCCTTCTTCCTTCCATCCTCACTCCTTCTCTTATTCACATACACTTTCTTTTACTCACCCCTCTCTCCCCTCCTCAAACTCCTTTCTTTTTTTTCTGTAGTTTCTGTGTATATATTTGCTGCCCTACCCACATCCAGTTTTTGCTGAGTGTTTATGTGTAACACTCAACAATTGAACCTACCACCACTCCCACATACATACATCCTACTTTAAGCTACATAAATTACACAGCCACACCTTCCTCCTGTATTGATTGATTGGTTACAGATAACAATCAGTAAGTTCCTGTTGTCTTCCACCTGTGTTCCTCATCAAGTCCCATTCTTCTCTCCATTTAACCTGATAGTTTTCTTGCTACCAAAATGAGCAGCTCATGAGATCATGTAAGGCCAATTTAAGCAAATGTCTTATTACAATGGCTTCACTTGATATTGTAAATGAACTAAAATATATAGATCTCATACTAAAATATGCACCCTATACAAGCTGGTGTATATTCTTCATCGTGTGTCATGCTTACAGGCTCTGGCAATCATGGATCTTCAACCTTTTTCTCTGCGACACTTAGTACAACATTGGGTCTGATAGTATTGGATCATTCTTCTTGTAACCAGCTAGTAAGGCCATTGAGTATCTTCTCTCTCTCTCCCCTCCACCCAGCTAGTTCTTACTTTCACTTTTCCCAGCATGTATTACTGGTAGAGAAATATGGTGGTGTGGCTGTGAAATTAAAAGCAACAGTTAGGATTTTAGTAGATTAGGAAGATTTGAAAAGAAAGAATTTTCTTTTTGTGTGCATCTGTGTCCTGGGGTGATCCCTTCATGAAAGATGTTAAATGTTGTCAATATAGGCACAGGAGTGGCTGTGTGGTAAGTAGCTTACTTACCAACCACATGGTCCTGGGCTCAGTCCTATTGTGTGTCACCTTGGGCCGACCAAAGCCTTGTGAGTGCATTTGGTAGATGGAAATTATATGTGTGTGTATGTATATGTTTGTGTATCTGTGTTTGTCCCGCAGCCATCGCTTGACAACCGATGTTGGTGTGTTTACATCCCCCACAACTTAGCGTAGCAGTTCGGCAAAAAGAGAAGGATAGAATAAGTACTAGGCTTCTGTAGAAATAAGTCCTGGGGTCGATTTGTTTGACTAAAGGTGGTGCTCCAGCATGGCCGCAGTCAAATGACTAAAAAAAAAACTATATACATATATTTATCCTTTGATCAGTTCTGATTCCATCTATGACGATTCCATCTAATTTCTAGACAATATATTTACGACTAAATTATCATTCAATGAGTTGTTTCTCCTATTACATGCAAGGTGTGTTTTGAGGGTGAGTGTTGTTGCACTTTCTAGCAGTTTGCAGAGGTTGCCTTGTTATCCGGTTCTCTTTCTGTTACTGTGTCAATGTATTATTTATTAAAGCTACAGTAGTTGAATGGCTGGCATTGCATTTATTACTGTGTAATGTTCTCTTAAAGTACATTAATTACTTTGCTTGCTTCAGTTGATCTTCACTGAATTTATTAAGTACAGCTGACAGTTTAGCATCAGGATACTGGTAAAATAGTTGACCTGAAAATTCTTAGGAAATGATCCTGAAATTTACAGAGCCATTCTGACTGAGATTAATATGGAAAACGAAGGAAGAAAATTGAAATTTACCTTTGGAATTTAGAACCTACCACTAGCACTGTGTGTTGGTTTTCTATTTTCTAATCTTCATTATTGATATTACTCTAGGGATATGGTGGTGGTGGTGGTGGTGGTGGTGGTGGTGGTGGGGTGATTGGTATTATTGTCAGTGTCAGATAAAAATGCCTTCAGGTATTTATTCTAACTCTTTATGTCCCTGAGTCTAAGTCCTGCCAAGATCAACTTTACCATTCATCTTTCTGTTCCTCCCCTCAAAAATTTCTGGCCTTGTGCCTAAATCAGAAATCGTTTGTGGCATTACAACAACTGAGAGAAAGGGGTGTGGGTTCAATACCTCTTCTTTCTCTCTCTACTAAACATGATTCTGTGGAGTTTTAGGATGGACCATGTTTTAGTTTCAAGTGGCACCGAGCTGAGCTTAGTTTTCATCTCTTTCAAACAAACTTGTTTAGCCCCAGGTCAACCTTGATTTGAGCAGACTTATGGCAGAAAAGACATTTCAAACATTTTAAGGCGGCCAGTTGGCAGAAACGTGCACACACCGGGTGAAATGCTTAGTGGTATTTCGTCTGCCATTACACTCTGAGTTCAAATTCAGCCGAGGTCAACTTTGCCTTTCATCTGATATTTAGACTACAGTCTTCAGGGCCTTTTGGATCCTGTAAAAGTGTCCAACCCATGCCAACATGGAACACGGATGTTAAATAATAATAATAATAATAACAACAATGATGACGACTATATTATTTGATGTAGCTTTCCTTTTTTTCTTTTTCTTTTAAATAGGCAGGTATGATTTCAGTGAAGATTGACTATGATTTCTAGCTGGTTGGGTGACTATGTAGAGAGCCTTTCATTAGTTTGTAGTTATTTATGAAGGGTTAATTCAAACGATGATACTGCCTCTTTACAAATCTTGGCTTTTCACTTTGATAAAAAAAGAAAAAGAAAAAAAAGAAATCTATGTAACATTTCCAACTGAAAAGTCAACAGGTTTTTATATACTTTACCTGTACTCCATCATACTCTTTGATACTCCTTTTGTTTTTGTTTCTTATTTATTCACTTTTGTTTCCCAATAAAACCACTTTCAAAGTCTTCTCCCACAACTGGTTAGATTTGCTGACATTTCAACTCGAACCTATAACCAACCTACCTTCCTTTCTACCTGCCCAACTAGCCGTCAAATGTACATATCGTACCTCCCTATCTATCTATGTACCAATGTACCTCTCTGCCTATCTAATTACTTCTTAGTCAATCAGGCCAGTACCCACCCATCCTTTCCTATAGTTTAGTTGACCTAATTAGTGGTGAAGGTTAAGTATGTGTTACCCCCAAAGGCACACCCTGGCATAGCTCACCAGAAAGCACAAGCATGAAGAGCCAAGATCTGATGCTCTCAGCCAGGAGTCCATTGTTGCTTCAGTGAAGGAAGCTGTTTTGTTTAATCATATTTTCTGCTTTTTCACGTTTACTCGGTCACTCTTGCTGCAGCTATGAAAACTGAAATTGTCGTTTTAGCATTTCATGCAGATTTTCCTGACCAGTTTAATCATTTGCACAAAATCAATGATGAGACAGTTATCTGATACACATACACACATCCTCACTTCCTGCTGTAGAGACAGTTTATTGTTTTTACTCAATTTCAGGGATATTGAGCCAAAAATGTAAGTGATGTGATGTCAGCCAAGAAGCATTATTGATATTTCAGGGTGAAGTAATAGAATAAAACCATTTTCAAGTTGTAGACTAAAAGTTTTACACTAGACGTTGGCTGAAATGGTTTAACTTGTTAAATATCTTTAAGTCTGTGATTTTCCTTTATCTTTTGTGTTTGTAATAATAATAATAATAACAATGATGATAATAATAATAATTTTAACATCCACTTTGCTATGCTTGCACGCGTCAGACAGCATTTGAGGCAGATTTTCTACAGCTGGATGCCCTCCCTGTTGTTGACCCTTACCTGTTTCCAAGCAAGGTAATATTTCCCCATGGCCAGACATGTTTTAGCAGAATGTTGAAAGTGATTAACATTCAGTTATAACAATCAAACAGTCAAGATAAGGAGAGACAAACATACACACATTCTCCCTCCCCC
>NC_068995.1:1077189-1082163 GCF_001194135.2 Octopus bimaculoides | reverse complement strand
CCTCCCCCTCCCCCCTCTCCTACTTTCAGTTTCTGTTTGCCAGACACTTGCCCAAGGTGCTATGGAACCATGTGGTTGGAAAATAAACTTAAGCACACAATATATATATTGTCCAAATCATTTCTTAATGCCTGTCTGCATAACAACTCTTATCACTATCATCATCATCATCATCATCATGGGCAGCATTAATTATGTTCCCCCTACTTTAAAGACAGCAAGATGTGATTTGAAGGATATTTGGCTGCTATTACTAGCAGGTTGAAGAACCATGTTAGAGGTTTTCTCTTCAGTTGTATCTGAAAGAAAGACAAAACCGGGATGTTTCAGCTAGAATGTTTTGATCCAGCAGGCTTGTTGCTAACCTGGGGTTAAACAACAACAATAATAATAACAGTCAGAAGTTATGATCATTCATTCATCTGCTTCCAGTTGTTGTTAGCAACATATGTTGGCATTGTGAGGAGGCTAAGTGTGTGTTAATTACTTATCTCTGGTAATGACTTTTATTAAATCTTGTTTGCATGGACACACACAGTTAATATGGATCTTAATGAAATACATGTAATTTAGATGACAATGAATATGATGATGATGATGTTGATAGCTGGGTGGATGAAGAAGTGGAGAAATGTTAACCTCCCCCCCCCCACACACATTCCCCGTAATAAATATTCAGACCGTTTGGTCACACATTCAACCATTTTCTTGTAATCCAGAGAAAGAGTCTGTTAATTACCAGCTGATCGTTTCAGCTACCCTAGCTGGCAGTTTCCATATTTCTGTCATACCATCAATCAATGTTTGTGTGTGTGAGACTCGACATTTTTAGAAGAGATTTATGTGGGTATTAGGGTGTATGTGCACATGGTTGTGTGTATGCTCGTGTGCGTTAGTTAATTTTGTGAAGGTCATGAAAATAATGTTATCATTTATCATCTAAACATCTCAAACGATGTTATTTTTTTAATTCTCTCTTTTCAAGTTGACATCAAGACCCACAAAGTTGAGAATGTTCTCTTTTTAATTTAACCCATTCATTGATTGTTAGTTGTTAACTTTTTAATTCAAGTTTTTCTTTTTTTTAATTATATTTCTGTACAGCCACTTCTTAATACTTGATGCATTCACTCGCAGATGTGTACATGCATGTGTAGTTACAAGGAGTTTTATGCTTTTGTAATTAGAAAATGACCTGACCAATGTATAAATACATCAGCTCACTCTTAAAAATAGTCTTGACATTTTTTTTGCAAGTTTTTTTTTCTACTTTGTACTAAATATTAAATGGTTAATATTTACACATCATCATCATCATCACTACTGCATCTGCTTTTCCATTTTAGCATGTGTTAAATTAATCCCCTTTTAGTATGAATCCACCCAAGACAGCCCCTGGTTCTAAGATGCAAACTTCTGGTTCTGAGTGATCTAAATCAAAAACTTCCTTTAAAATTCCGTGTCAATTTATGTTCCAGCTTTAATAATGACAGTTATTTTATTAAATTCTTCATTATTTTTAAAGTTAATTGAAACGAAATTAGTGTATTTCAACAGAAATATGGTGACAAAAGGGTTAAACTAAAGAGGCAGATTTTGTACAGTCCTGTTGTCAATTTTACTTACTAACCCTTATCTGTTTTCTAAATAAGGTATTTTCATTGCAGAAGCCCCTTTTTGTTTGTTTTTAAGTGAAGTGTAAGGGCAACTTTTGTGAAAATCACTTATTTGGGATCCATGTTAATAAGGGATTAAAAAAAACAAACAAACAAAAAACAAAAACAAAAGTGGTCTCAGAGAGGTTTGAATTAAGAATGTATAGAAATGGTCTTGCAGATTGTTGTGATAAATAGGGTATCAAAGTGAATTACCATTTCAGCCAAATTCCATTTTTTTTTCTCTTCTTTTTTTAATTTCAAAGTAAAATTGAATTTATCTTCTTCACTCCATGTGCAAGTGGAATTGATTAGTTGGCATGGTGATTACTTAAAGTTCATGTAGCACTGTTATTAATGCTTGAAATGGAACCCCTTTCCTCTGTGTCCATTGTGAATTACTGTTAATCATGGAGGAATAATTGTATGTGAAGGGTCATCTCAATGTGTTGAGAGGATGTCTGTAAAAGACTAATGTATTTAAGAAGTGGTCGTTAATAGAGGCCGGCAGATCAGCTGAGCATTTAGTGTTGGATAAATTCTAATTCGGTTGATGGATAATAGGAGTTGAGAGATTGGTTCATTTGAGAAGGTACCAGGGGAGTTGCAGAATCACAAACTGTTTGCTGAAGAGATTCTTATTAGGATGCTGCTGGAGCTAGTAGCTCTTTGGTGGTGGAGCTAGTGGGTATGTCTTTTGTTTTTTTACTTGTTTCAGTGTTTGGACTGTGGCCATACTGGGGCACCTCCTAGAAGAGTATTAGTCGAACAAATTGCTTCCAGTACTTTGTTTTTTTTAAAGTCTTGTACTTGTTCTATTGATTTCTTTTGCTGAACCACTAAGTTATGTTGATGTAAACAAACCAACACCTAAATACACAAAGGACACATTAGATAATGTAGTTTTAAAACAGTTCTTAAAAAAAGCAGGATGTCGTGATTGAAACACCTTTCATCTTAAGTCTACTCAATCAAAATTGACTTGGGGTTGAATGACAGCAACAGCAACAACAACAACCATTCTTTGACTTTCAGATGATATTTTCACTGCTTTTACATTGGAGTTTGCCATCAAGATGGGTTTGAGTAAACTGAATCCGGTCATGTCAGCCTTTTCATTCCTTGGAGCAAATCCGACTCAGCACAATGATTAGATTCAAGGAAGCAATTGAGCTTTGGATTATTTAGATGCTTATCAGGATCAGATGAGGGAGTTAATCCCACTTGCTCTGCCTTCAAGATGACATGAAATAAGAATGATTCTTCTGAAATTCATAATGCCTTTTATGTTGCAGGATTTATTTTGAAATATTTTAGTAGGGAATGTGGTTATGTCTCTTTAACCCCTTTCGGTAATTGCAGCTCTGGTGTTGAGTTCTTTTTGCAATCAAATAGTTCCAGTTATGGTATCACGACCATTTCTCTTTTACCTTGTTCAACGAAACCATATCAATGAAATTGGATTGCTGAAAACTGCACAAACCTGTTGAATAGATTGTACTTGTAGCAGATGTAATCCATCTGTCTGTTTAGCTCCTTTACAATTAGATTGGAGCCTGGTGTTGCCATCCGGTTTCACCAGTCCTCAGTCAAATCGTCCAACCCATGCTAGCATGGAAAGCGGACGTTAAACGATGATGATATGGCTGGCCCTTGGGTGCCTTTACTTAGTATAGTCCACTCTTTTGTACTCATTTAGACCAGGTGTCCTGTTTATGGAGAATTCAAGCCATGGTTTTGTTCTCTCTGCTGGTCATATCACAGAAACCTTGCAAAAGGTTATGGGTCCTACTTTTCCTCCTTTGAATAATAATCTTTTCTACTATAGGCACAAGGCCATGAACTTTGAGGGTGTAGGCTAGTCAACTACATTGATCTCAGTGCTCAACTGGTACTTATTGTATTGACCCTGAAGGGATGAAAGGCAGACACGACTTAGGTAACATTTGAACTCAGAATGGCAAAATCATTAGCACACTGGACAAAATGATTAGCAGCATTTCTTCAGACTTTACACTTTGCTGCCTTAATAATAATAATAATAATAATAATAATAATAATAATAATAATAACTGTTACTAATTAAGGTGCAAGGGCAGCAGTTTTGAGGGGAGAGTGCTAGTCGATTGCCCTCACTGCTCAACTGGCATTCTATTTTATCTGCCCCAGAAGGATGAAAAGCAAAGTTTTACTTTGGCAAGATTTGAACTCAGAATATAAATGTTGGAAGAAAAACTGTAAGAAATTGTTTTACCAATGCCCCAACAGTTCTGTCAACTCATCCCCTTAACAATAATAAATGAAATACCTTAATTGTGTTTTTTCACAACACAACCTCACCAGCCAACTTGTCTTAACACCAAAATATGATACTTTAGTTTATTTCATTAGAAATCTGGTTACCAAAGAGATAAAGAAATGTTGTTTCGACTTAGAATTTCTTTTTTTTTTTTTTTTCACTTTTTAGCTAATGAGAAAAGAAAAAACAAAACAAATTTCTTTGTAAATTTTTCCTGCTGGTGTGTCTAGGACTACTTAACTGATTAATTTGGCTATTTGCATTTGAATTGTTAAAAAGCTTTTTCTTTTTCAAATTTGTATGCACTTGCTCACAACATGGACGAAGGAGAAGAGTGTCTTGTCCAGCGGGCAGAATACAATGTTTGTTATTTAGTTTTAAGCACTTTTAAATCTTGGTTACAGTATTTGTATGAAACATGCGGTCGGTGACAGTTGTTGTATGTATAATATATATATGTATATCATGATGATCATCATAAATATTTTATAACTTAGTGCTGGGACAGTTACAACTGTCTCTCTGTAACACATGTTGACAGTGAGGAGGACTATGGCTAAAGAGTAAGCATTGAAAGCAAAGAACCAAAGCAGATAAGGGTTGGTGAAAGAAGGGCATCTGGTCGTACACAATCTGCTTTAACGAATGCCAATCTGACCCTTACAAACATTAAAAATTGGATGATGTTTAAATGATGGTGATGATGATGATAACAGAATAATCAGTCTGTTTAACTTGAAATAGGTGTTATTACAAAAAAAACCCCAAAAACTGCAATAAACAGTAGGTTTTACTGTTATCTCTGTCTGTAATTGCTTGTGAATTATGTAGGGTAAGTTGAGGAAGTTGGTTTTAAACAGTAAGGTTACCTACATTTAATGTGTAAGTCAAGTATTACTAGTTATTGATTAGTTATAGATTAGCATTGATAGTGTATCAGTGGATTGATTGGAATATGATTTGGAAGAGCCACATGCTTGCTGTGATGTAACACACTCACACCCTCCTCCCCCACTCATA
>NC_068995.1:1065695-1077179 GCF_001194135.2 Octopus bimaculoides | reverse complement strand
TCCCCCACCCACTCATACACTCTCACATGTAGTCTCTTTCTCGCACACAAACTAATCTAATCTGTGTTCTGAGATAGGCGTTTCATTATGGGGTGGGGGATGTTTTGGTCCTTCATTCCTTTAATGAGAGGAAGAAAGTCAGTGCCAGTATCCCTTTTCAGGTCTCCAAGACTGGAATGAAGAAGGCCTTGAATGGACTCAGTGACCATGTAGCAGGAGGGATGGGAGTGGGGTATGTAAGGTCATAGCAAACCAAACGAGTTGACAGGGAACTTCGCTGCCAATGTCTGAGGTGGTGGCAGGAGAGTCTATGGTTATCTTACCATTGTGTAGGGGCCTCTATATTGTATCTCTATAGCCAGAACACTCTCAACAACCACATTCATCCAGACTTAAGAGTTGTAGATGTTTGTCTATTGAAACAGTTACTGCAATAAACTGTCAAATGGTGATGAAGCTGTGAGGAAGAAGCAAGTTTGGTGTCTAATACCATTTTATTTCAGTAAGAGAGTCAACTCTTGGCATGGTTCAGTCTCATTAAGACCTCATCAGGGAAGTTTGGACTTTTCCATACTTGCTGAAGGATTTTGAGCAATGATTCCCAACCTTTTTTATGTCTAGCAACACTCTTTGGAAATGTTTTATTAATTTTGCCACCTCACCTTACAAAAATTAAATAACGTTTGAAATTGAAAGAATCAATTTCCAAATAACTAATTTGTTAAAAAAAAAACTGAACCGCATACAGTATTGGGGTATAATAAAGATTAATTAAACATGGCCATTAAATAATGATGACGGTGATGAAGATATATGACCTATGACAGGGTTATTGAATCTGTCCTTACTTTTTCAATGAAACTAAAGTATTATTTGAGGGAATTTTGGCTGCTCTCTCTTTTTTGTTTGTTTTGGCAGGTTGAGTTATTTTAGTAGGTCAAACCATTGGTTGTTTGTGATCAGTTATATTCAATCGAATGGCAGTACTATCCTATTACTTAATTTAGAGTAATAATTTTCTTTTTATCTCTCTACAGCACTGACATCACTAAATAGCATGGTGGTAGTAGTTGTAGTAATAGTAGTAGTAGTAGTAGTAATTATTACACACTGTTAATTTCTCTTTCTTCTTCTTTGTTATTCATGAGCAAACCCACACTCAAACCCCTGCTGCTTATCTTTCTCTTTGTGAACATGTAGGTTTGTGAACATGTAGGTTTGTGCAATCAGGGATTTTTTTCTGTGATTCAGTTGAATTGTTTCGAGTCAGTTCATCTTTTAAAACTGAACTCTTCTTTCTGTGGAGAACCACTTCATCGACAATGAAGTATGAGAGAGAGAGAGAGAGAGAGACAGGTAGATGGAGAAAAGTAGACCGAATATGTTTAATGTAATGTAAAACTGTAGTAGTAGTTTTGTGTATTATTACTATCATTTCATTATTATCGTTATTGGATGAGAATGGTTCATTTCGTCAATTAGATTTAAAAATAAAACTACTTATGTTATTGTAATGTTTCCTCGAAGATTATCAAACTTAATTGAAAATACCTCTTCTTCCTCCCTTCCTTTCATTCTTCTCTTGCAAATAAACAAATAAAATAAAATAGTAATTGTATAATTGCAAAAACCTTTGACATACTCTACCCACCCCTTCTGCATGGTCCTTGACAGCATTTACTAATAATAATAATGATAATGATGATAATTATAACAATAATAACGATAATCTGTGATCACATGCACCAATAAACTGAAAGGTCAGCAAGTATATCCCAGCTGAGCTAAAACAAGTCTATTCAATGGCAACATCTGCTTTAAAAGGTCAAGAAATCAATCATTTTTTGCTCATCAAGATGGATGCCCCACCACTCTTCGTCCCTCTCACCATTGCTTAGTTATGAAAAAAAAAATTTTTTATGAAATCACTTTATTTAATGGCATTATAATGAAAATGATATCGTTAATAATAATGCTTTCAAATTTTGGCCCAAGGTCAGCAGTTTTGGAGAAGCAGACAAGTTGATGACCCTGAAGGGATGAAAGGCAATGTTGACTTCAAGAGGATTTGAACTCAGCATGTAAAAAGCCAGGAGAAAAGCCATTAAAGCATTTTGTTCCACCGACTTCCAACGATTTTGCCATCTCACCATCTTAAAGGTTAATAATGATGATGATGATGATAATTCAAACCTACTAACATAGGTAGAAGGCCTGGAGTTTAGTGGAGGAGAGAAGTGGATTATATGGACCCCAGTATCGTAAAAATTTCCCCATGAGGATCATTGTGGTTTTGTAGAAGCAGTGGAATATTGCACTTAATATCTTATACTTTTTAATTTAGCTCCTTTGCATTTCTGGACTCAAATCTTCTGGGCTGGAGCTCAATAAACTATGTCTCTTCCTTCCTCTTGTATATTTGTGGAAACATGGGAAATATTTTTTTTTTCTAATTAACTGAAGGCAGTGAAATGGTAGAATCCGTTTACTAACAAATGTTTTGTGGTATTTTGTTGTCTCACATTCAGAGATTAGATCCTATTAATTTTGACTTTCTTTTTGATGATCATTTTTATGTGTTGTTCATTTTATCTCTAGAATATTCTAGAGTTCTAAGTTGTTGCCCACTAGGAAAATTGTGTATACGACTAGTGCTTGGGGTTTTTCTCTTTGAGATGATTAAGTTTGGCAAAAATATTCCATAAAGATTTTCATTGTTTATACAGTTTTGTTCCTTAAACCTCCTCTTTCCCTATTTTGCTGTAACCAGTATTTTTTTCACACCCATTTTATATACACTGATGCTTTTTATCCAACTTAAAACCTTGTTCTAAACAAGTGCACTCCATCATCCTTAACTTAAATCTCTTTAGGGTCCTCTCTCTGATTCCACATATCTCTGCAATTAATCTTCAAGTTTGTCATTAATTGGTATATCTGAAGTAAGATCTCATCATCTTGTCAATTCAAGTAGTTCTTTTACAGTTAAGGACACCACAACTCTTTCAATCAACAAAATCAATTTTTTCTGCTTATATATCAGGATTGAACAGTGATTTAAAAAAACTATCAAAAAACAAGAAAAAATTCTGGTTTTTAAATTATTATTTTAGGGGTTGTAAATTGAGAGTGTTGGAGCAAATTCCTTGTGGTATTTAGTGACTCCATTTTATATTGAAAGTTCTAATCTTCACCGTGTTCAATAAAATAAATACCAGTTGTGATACTGAGGTTAACTTTGCCTTTTATTCCTCCAGGATCAATAAAATAAAGCACCACTTATGTTCTGAAGTTGATCGTTTCAACTAATTCACTTCCCTTAAAATTGCTGGCTTTGTACTTAAATTAAAATCAATTAGTCGGACAATAATTCTTATAGATGCATGTGGTGTGGTTAAGATCTCTTTGCAACCCCCATGTGGTTGAGTTGTATTAGGAGATGTTTGTACAGAGAATATCTTGCAAAAATTGTGCTCTTTAACTGAATGTATTTTCTGTAAAATATGCCATGGACCTTGCAGAGTTTATTTCTGCTGTGTAGAATGTTGTAATCCTTGCTGGGGTTTCTACACGTTTGATCAGATTCTTTATTATCCAGGGGCAAGTATGGCTGTAGAGTTGTAATTGTGACTACAGATGGGCAGGTGGGGCTCTGTCGTTAAGGTGTTTGCTTCCCAACCACACGGTTCTGGGTTCAGTTCCACTGTGTGATACCTTGGTTAAGTGTTTTCTACTAAAGCCTCTGACTGGTAGATTTGGTAGACAGAGACTGAAAGAAGCCTATTGTTTGTATGCTAGTGTTGTCTTGTCTTGACATCAAATGATTGTTGTAAATGAGTGTCACTGTCCTACAAGCAGTGTCATTCAATTCTGTGAAAACATGTTCAGCCATGGGTAAAATATTACCTTGTTTGGAAACAGGTGAGGATTGGTGACAAAAAAGGTATCTGGCTGTAGAACATCTGCCTTAATAAACCCCAGCTTATGCACACATGGGTAAAGTGGGCATTAATATGAGGGTGGTGACACAGTGCACCAATCATTCTTGGTACCATATTCTCATACCTATGTCCTGCTTATTTCTATTTTGAGGTCCAAATATTTTAGTATTTATTTTCAAAATTATGTTTTATCTCATTTGATATTATTAGTAATGTTTTGTCTTTTGTTTCTCTTCCACAGGCACACATGAAGTTTCCTTCAGATTATCCATATTCTCCTCCTAGTGTTCAGTTTAAATCAAGAATGTGGCACCCAAATGTTTATGAGGTTTGTGGCATAAGTTTTGTTCTATTTTCCTTTTTATGTGTGTGTGTGTGTGTATGAAGAAGTATTATTGAATTACATGAAGTGGTAACTTCCCGAGTCTCCGTTTCTGTGTGGCCACCAGATGTTGGTGTGGGACTTTAGAGAGATTTGAGGAAAATGAATGTCTCAGTGTCGACGTTTTGGTTGTTGTGTTGAGGCTCACATACATGTGAACATGTACACTCACAAGAACTTGTGAACATGCAAACACACATTTGTGCACACACACATATATATATATATATGCACATATGTGCATATACTTATACACCCCTATGCATACACACACACTTATGTATATATTACACACACACACACACACATTCATTCCAAATAATTTCTTCATCACTTTTAGTATTATGGCTAAAGAATCTATCAAGTGTTTTAAGCATGCTAGCCACACATACTCACCTGCATACACAGCACCCTTCCCTTGAAATTACATCTTACAACCCAAAGAGGGAGGACCCTTATACAATATAGTCCTCAATATATTTAACTATGAGATGAGGCAGTCATGGCAAGAATGTCTTCTCGTCATAGGTCTCCTGGATCAGGATTGACCTGAGGTTAAACAACATTACCCACATTTATGTCCTTCCCCCGCTCCCCTTCACATGACCTAATCTTGAACAATTTATACAATTTTTTTTTTTTCTTCTTCTGAAATATCTCAGTATATTTCTGTGCAATGTTTAGAAAATAGTTTAGCCCAGGAGGGGAGGTGGGGTTGAATGTCTTATCTTCAATTCCCTTATTTCTTTAGTTTGTTTTACCTCCCTACTACAACCAACGGAATTTTATTCATTTATTCAAACATCTGTTTATTTTAGTTTAGTTTTCATCTCCTTCTTATTATTCTCCTTCTCTTCCTCTTTTTCTTCTTCTTTTATTATTATTATTATTATTATTATTATCATCATCATCACTGGAATTCTCGCTCTCATCTCGGTTGTTATTATAAAGCAAAAACATCTAAGTCTTCTAATTCTACTGTGTTGTATCACTCTGTCATACTGGAGCAAATATTTCTGGACTGTCTTATAATATTTGGAGAAAGTAAAATAACGGAAAAAATAGCATTGTTGTTGTTGTTGTTTAGTGGCAGGAAGAAAGTCTTGTCTGGGAGGATGTGTAAAGCCATGGTTGGTGAGGAGATTGGAATGAGAGATATGAGAGAAATAACTTAATAATGAGAAAATGAAATTTTATATGAGAAGTAGGAAATTTATGAATTAATTTGAGATAACAAAATATTTCTAGCTTTGTTGCAGGTTTTAAAGCAAGGTTAAATATTTTTATTTATTTATCTTGTCTGTCTATAGTGTGTGTGTGTGTGTATGGTTGATAACCTTGAGAAAGTCATAAATATTGCATGGCCTTGTTCATTACGAACAAATCAGAGACCTTGTGTCTCTGTACAACAATTGTACGAGTGGTGACTCTAATCAATAGGGCTGATAAAACAAGTACTGAGCTCAATATAATCAATCATACCATCCTCACATAATTTGTGGCATTGCAATTATTATTATTATTGTTGTTATTGTCGCTGTTGTTTTGGTGAGCTGGCAGAATCATTAGCGTGTCAGGCAAAATGCCAAGTGGTATTTCTCCTGGCTCTTTACAATCTGAGCTCAAATCCTACTGAGGTAAATGTTGCCTTTCTTCCTTTTGGAGTTGAAAAAATTATGTACCAATCAAATACTGGGGTTGATGTAATCGACGTAGCCCCACTCCCGAAAACTGCTGGCCTTGTGTCCAAAGCTGGAAACCATTATTATCATTATTATTATTATTATTATTATTATTATTATTATTATTGCAGCAGAATTGTTAGCACATTGGACAAAATGCTTATTAGTGTCTCTTCCAGTTTTACATTTTGAGTTCAAATTCTGCTGAAGTAGACTTTCCCTTTCATCCTTTTGGGGTCCAATAAAATAACTACTAGTTAAGCAGTGGGGTCAAAGTAATTGACCAACCCCTCCCTCATAAATATGTCTATGATGCTCCCCCTCTACTTCTACTCGTGATCAGAGATGCACATATCGTCTGGCACTAAGAGACATGCTGAACTGGTTAAGATCAAACAACTGACAAGCAAATCTGTGATATTGAGCAGAATGTTTGCTGTAAAACCCATTTTTTATACCAAGGTAGTTGATGCTATTGACCCTAGTACTTGACTGAGGTATAAAGCCAGGGATTTTAGAGAAGGGATCAAATCAGCTAAAGTCACATTGGACAGGTGACTGGTAAAAATCCGTCTGAGCAGTGTTTCAACTCAGAAAGTAAAGGCTTGAAACTGAACTCTTCAAAGTAGTTAATGCAGTTGTTTTTGTCTGTATTGAACTCTATTCTTTTTTTTTTTCTTGGTTCCAGAATGGAGATGTTTGCATATCTATATTACATCCCCCTGTTGATGATCCACAGAGCGGTGAGTTACCTTCTGAAAGATGGAATCCTACACAGAACGTCCGGTAAGCAAGTCTCTTTCAGTGTGTGTGTGTGTTAAGCAACTGCTTTTTAGTTGAAAAATTAAAATGTTCTTGTTTTACACAATTCTTGAAGTGAAACAATGTGTTGGAAATATGTTGTATTTTGGATAGGTCGTTGTGCCAGTGAACATACAAATACCCACTGGTTGTAGTTCACTTTTACATTGCTGATCAGTTGATCAATCAACTATTGATTGAATTGTCAATGACTTTCACTCAGTGATCTGCAATTAGTTTTGCTTCCTGTTTTGTGTTTGGTGTTTATATGTCTTGCAAAATGAATTTATAATGAAAGATCATCAGTTGTGTGGTGAAAGACTCTGATGAAACAATATTTGATTAATTAGTCAACAATAAACAAGTGAACTGCAGTCAGTGTATGTAGGGTTTTTTTTTTTTTATTTGAGAGAATGTCTCCCAAAATGGAACACTAATTACAATGTGATTAATCAATATTTATTATATATTGTGAATTGATACATTGATAAATATCTCTTGTATATTATCCTGGTTTCATTTAAGTGATCCAGGCCCTCTTCATGTCAGACTTGAAATAGCTTTTTAGATGGTAGAAAGGGATTCTCTCACAGCTGTGTGTAGTTGTCAATACCTTGAGAAAGATCTTGTTTGAAATAATTACTACCAAACTCTGCTTGACCAAGTGCATTCCTCTTCTTCACCTATAGAATCTCTATGCTGTTGGAAAGTGAAGGTCAAGTATTTGAAGCTTCCCCTCCCCTCTCACAAATGATTTAACTTATTGAATTGTGTATTGTGGTAATTTATTTCTATAGTGCTCTTAGCCACTGGGTATCCACCCATTTCTGATGTCAGTTAATGATGCCAGTTAAGCATTACTGTTCAAGTCCACTAATTGTGTGTGTGTGTGAATCAGTCAATTAGTCTATCCATTCATCACACCTGGAAGCTGTTGGCAAAGTGGTTGCTAGATTTTTGTTGAATAAGCTGATGGAAGATATCATCCCTAAATCCCAAAATGGCTTTAGATGAGGTAGAGGAACAATGGACATGGTACTCTCTGCAAGACAGACCCAAGAGAAATGTACTGAACTGCAGATACCTTTATATCAAGTCTTTGTTGATTTAAAGAAAGCTTTTGATACAGTTAACAGATGTGCCCTGTGGAAAATCCCTGGAAAAGTCAAGTTCCTACCATCGTTTGTCACTATGTTTGATTGCACTAAAACAGTTCTGATTGACATTGAAGTTAAGCAAGGCAGTATTTCTGCTCCCACTCTTTTATTTTGATATTCTTTGCTGTTCTGCTTACGTATGCATTCTACACTTGTGACAAGGGTATTCTCTTGCAGTTTATGTATGTATGCATGTATGTACATAGGTACGTATTGGATATTTTTTTTAATGTACCTCATATATACAAACATACGTACATATGTACGTATGTACAAGGTGCATTAAAAAAATATCCAACTTCATTTTTTCCTGCCGAAACTAATGCCACATGGGCAAAATCCTTTGGATGGGACCTGATGCCACCCTCTTGCACATGCACCAAATTTTCATGCCAGGAGTCCATGCCAGTCCCCAACTGTTACACCAAGTGTAACTTGACTCGATTCATTCTCTTTCACTCACACCATCACCATTACTCTTGACTCAACCTTCTGTGCTCTCCTTAGGGAGTTGTTTGTCTTTTGTATGAGCAAACCAACAGAGACCCCTTTTGTTGTCTTTAGAGGTATGGATGCATGCCTATTCGTGTGATCTAAAAATTCACTCCACTATCTTGTGGTTCTAGGATCAGTCTCACTGTGCAAGTGTGAGAGTTTATCCAAGTGATATTTGGTAGATGGAAACTGTGCAGAAGCCAGTCATACAGACTACATATTCTTGAGAATATCAACACAATTAACCCTGGGCAATTTGCCCAATCAAGTGAATTAATTATTGTAATTATTAATTACTGCATTTGTATATAACCCACAATTTGCAATTTTAGCATTATAATTATATTGATGTAAGAATATAAATCTTATTGGATGATAGCAAAAACATGAAAATGTGGCTGAAATTAGTTTTATTAATATGTATTTGCATCTTGAGTTATACTTTTTCTTCATTTTTCTCTCAATTGAGGAAATTGTCCAGGAGGGCAGGTGTTCCAAGGACTGATTTTAGGCTATGGCCTTTAACCTGTTGGTCACTTTAATCTGTTGCTCCATGGTACCTTTAGCAGAATCCAATCTTCTGGCAAGTCTCCAATCTAAAAATAAGCCATCTGTTGTGGTTTCTTCTCTTTTCTCCACCAGTTGCAGGGGCCCTGAAAGGTTCAAGGCTGGTCGGCTTCATCCCTTAGGCAAGTGTCTCTGGACTTGTTCCACTCCATCCATACTCTAATCACTCTGCTGATACGATTGAGTCGTTGCTTGGACTGATCAGGATGTCGTGAACTGGGACTGGTTGCAGTGTTCCTAAGAGTTGTGTGGGATGTCCAGCAGTGGTGGTGTTGCTGAGGTGAGGTGTTCAAGTGTGGATTATGATGATTGGCTATACAACCAGTGGCTCTAGGCTACAGGAAAGCTTAATTGATTTGTGTGCACAGATGTTGGAAAGCCTTGATCAATACGATTTGTGCAGACTTGTATACGAGAGAGAGAGACCGCTAACGAAACAAACCTATTTGCTTGATGTTTTTAATCATGCTACTCTCACTTTTGTTATGGGGCATGTCATTCTGACACTCAGGGGCTAATGTTCCAGTGACTATGTAAAGACAGAAAATTGGAAGTGTGGGAGAGATAAGACAAGCTGGGTACTTACATGAAATCTAGACCTGCACTAGCTGTGTACACAAGTCTTGTATGTGAAGAGCTGCAGTTGTCAGTATGAACCTTGCATACATAAATAATCTGTTTGGTTTGGGATTTATGTAAATTCCTTCTTTACTCAGCACAATTGATTTATGGCTATAAGGACAGACGCAGGACACTGTCTTTGGAAGGTTTTGGAGCTTTCTTATGAGAGAGAGAGTGGTAGGGCAACTGTATCCCGGCTGAGGGCCTGGTGGTACAGACTGTGATGTAACTACTGTATTGTGTTGATGGTGCAGTTTGTGTATTTTTTGTTTATTGCAGAACAATTCTCCTAAGTATAATTTCCTTATTGAATGAACCGAACACATATTCCCCAGCCAATGTAGATGCTTCAGTGATGTATCGCAAATGGAGAGACTCAAGAGGACGAGATAAAGAATATGAAAATATTATCAGGTAAAGTCATTTTATTATCCAAGGGTAGCAGAACCATTGGCTGGACGAAATGCTTGGCAGCATTTCATCCTTGTGAGACTGGTCCTTTTGTTTAAAAGACCAGCCAACAATCCATGTTTATTTTATCAGTTGTATTGTCCCCTTAAACCTTGTAAACTTATACCAATGTTAGAAATCATTGTTTGGTTATTTGTCACTTTATATTCTAGGTTCAGTTTGCTCCTGGGTCAGCTTTGCCATTCATCTTTTCTAGGGTTAATAAAATAAGAACCAAGTCAAGCAATGGGATTGACTTCATCAGTTATATCCCTACTCCCTAATTTAGGGGTTTGTGCAGTTTCAGTTTTCTGAGGGAATGTTTCTGTATGTGACATCTACTTTGCTGTGCAGCAGTGTTTGCTGTCATTTCAAGTCACTTCAGTCTGTGTGTGTGTGTGTGTGTGTGTGTGTGTGTGTGTGTGTGTGTGTGTGGAATATACACTTTGAGATGTTATTATTTTATTGGGATGTGCTGTGTGACATAAACATATTGGAAGGTGATAGTATTATAAAAATTGTGATATAGTTTTCGTGGTGATTCTGCAGATTATGTAAGTAAATTTGTTCTTTTGGGATGATTGCATAGAACACGAGCCCATGCTGTGGCAGTTGTGCATTAGTATTGGGGGTGGGGTGGGGTATAGAATATGTACTGTGAAAGTTGTGTTATTGGATTGCAAGTGACATGTGTAGGATATGGGCTGTGTCTGGCAGGACTAATTCTTTGGACCGTACAAAGGTGTTTTATTCCCAGTATGGTTCTTAAATTTTACCCTAATTGTATTAATTATGTTTGGCATCATTTTCATTCTTATTAAGTCTCACCAGAAGCGGAAGGTGCTGTCCCTCCAGTGAATTTGTTGAAAGACGAGGGAGAGTCATGGAAATGGTGCTGGGTGAATGACTTTATTTTTCAGCATGAACCTGTTAGTTGAAAGTAGGCAGTTGTTCTTGTTTGTGGGGTTCCTTAGTTAGTCTTAGGGGCCTGTCCAGCTGTTAGGACATCTCATTGCACTTCTTTGTGTATTCTTGGTTTTCAAATCTTTTTTTTTTTGTTTGTGACTGATTCTGCAGACTCCTCCATTGTTTCTTGTAATGTTCTATTTAACTGCCGCTCTTGTGGCAAATATAAATTGTTGTTGTTGTTGGGATTCTTATTGAAAGTATCAATTCTTCTGTGCACAGGAAACAAGTTCAAGCAACAATAGCCGATGCGGAGAAGGACGGTGTGACAGTGCCGACCACCCTCCAGGAATACTGCGTAAGCGGCCGTCCCAAACAGACTGAGAGCCACACCGACTTAGACTATTACGACGACGACGTCTTTCTTGACGATGACGATGACGACCATGCTGACGGTGATGATGATGATTGTTGTTCAGGGC
>NC_068995.1:1058268-1065685 GCF_001194135.2 Octopus bimaculoides | reverse complement strand
GGGGGGTGGAGGGTGAGGGGTGAGGGAGAGGGTGGTTGTTGATTGGAAGTTGGTGGGGTTAATGAGTGTTAGGGGTGAGTGCAGAGAATGAGAGAGAGAGAGAGAAAGAGCGGGAGAAATATTGTGAATGCATGAGTGTGTGTGTGAGAGAGAGACAGAGAGAGAGAAAGACATATATATATAGAGTGAGACTGATTGCATGGATGGATGGATGGATGGTTGGATGGTTGTATAGGAGAGAGTGAATGGGAGGAATGAGCAGGGGTGAGAAGCAGCAAAATAAGGTGGTGGTGGTGGTGCAGTGAGAATTTTACTCTGAAAGAGTGGTGGGTTCAGGTAAAAAGAAGAGAACAGAGTTTGGGTAGGGAGGGAGGAGGGGGAGAAAAACCAACCCAAACAAAACATATAAAACCAAAAAAAAAAACCAAAACAATACAAAAAACAGCTACAATAACAACAAACACATTTTTTCGTTGATGGGGTGAGTGGGAGGGAGTAAGATGAAGAAAGGAAAAGATGAGTTGGAGAAAGGGAAAAATAGCAAAAATTGGAAAAAAAAATTTTAAAAATACAAAAAAAATACATAAAAGTTAAATTTGGAGGAGAATAAAGACACAAAAAACATTTTAATATTTTCTTTCTTTTTTTTCTGTTGTTTTGTTGTTCCTTCTGTGTGTGTATATATTTACACACACACACATACATAAGCATATATAGACAGATACGTATATGTGTATGTGTGTGTTATAAATATAAATTTTAAATGTTTTTTTTTGTTTTTGTTTTTTGTTATAGCTTAGTTAAAACAGGAAGTGTTTTTGACTCTCAAGCAAGAATCCCAGAACTGATCAATGAAAGGGAAGAAGTTGATCTGTTCAAAGCAGAACTCTCCTCTGAATGCTTGCAGCAGAGGAGACCCCTAAGGACTCCTGTTTAAAGCATGTTGAGGTCAACTTTACTTTACATCTTTCAGGGTTGATAAAAAAAAATTACCAATTCATGGTGGTGAACTGGAGGGATCAAATGCCTTGTGGTATTTGGCCTACCTCTCTGTGTTCTCCAGCTGGCTATACAACACGATCTGTGTCCTTGTATTTTCCAACAAGGGAATCTAGCACCCCCACTCAGCTCAGAACATTATCTGTGTAGCGTGATTTCCAGGTTATTCTGTGCTGATGAAGGGAAATAACCTGGAAATCGCGATAAACAGATATTGTTTTGAGCCAAATGGGGGTGCTAGATTCCCTTGTTTAAAAAAATATAAGGACACAGCTGGAGACGATGTCGCCTGGGGCTAAATTACAGCAACATTCATCCTCCAAACTAGCAAGACCTTCCTCAGTTAACACATTTCAAATTATTTTGAAATGTGTTAACTCAAGAAGGATCTATTTCCTATTACATATTATGCAGATCTGAAACACACATATCAAATGATTTCAAAAATATCACTATTTGATTTGACACACAATCATTACAATTGTGTGTATATGTGTGTGGCCAATGACTACCGCCTGGTTGGCACTCGTGCCAGTGGAACGTTAAGAGCACTATTCGAGTGTGATCGTTGCCAGCATCGCCTTACCAGCACATGTGCCGGTGGCACGTGAAAAACAACATTCGAGCATGGTCGTTGCCAGTGCTGCCGGACTGGCTCCCGTGCAGGTAGTATGTAAAAAACACCTATTGAACGTGGTCGTTGCCAGAACCGCCTGACTGGCCCTTGTGCCAGTGGGATGTAAAAGCACCCACCACACTCTTGGAGTGGTTGGTGTTAGGAAGGGCATCCAGATGTAGAAATTTTGCCAGATTGGAGCCTGGTGCAGCCTTCTGGCTCACCAGTCCTCAGTCAAACCGTCCAACCCATGCCAGTATTGGAAAGCAGACGTTAAACGATGATGATGATGATGATATATATATATATATAGGGAGAGAGAGAGAGAGAGAGAAATACACATGCATACGTACATATATATATATATATATATATGTATGTATGTATATACATATATACATGGAGAAAGAGAGTAATTAGATGCTTCTATCTGCCGGCTTCAGGGAAAGTGAGCTAACAGAGTGCTAAGTTATGTGTGGGATTGGAGAGCAAGGGGTTCTGTTCCAGAAGCACCATCGACACATGGTGGCAAGGTGCACGAAGAAAGAAGAATATGTTTATTCTTGTTCATCTGGTTTGTGTCAAAGAAAAAGAGAGGAACGAAAAGTAGTTTAAGGATTTGCGAAAATATAAAGGAGTCAAAAAAAGAAAAAAAAAATCTATACGTGTTCTCACATACTTCAGACATACTTTTTATGTATGTATGATGTATGCGTATGCACGGAGACTCGAGGTGGTCAGTAACACACGTTTGTTTGTATGTGTGTGAGTGAGTGTGAGTGTGCGCGTGTTTGTGTGTGTTTACAAAGACTGGTGATGACATTTGGCAATTTTCAAAAGATTCTTCCGAGTTGGTAGCAAAGCAGCCAACGAGAGAGCAGAATGTTTCTAATTGAAGCTGAGAGACACACAGATACACTTGCCCTGCATTACTGTGCACCCTACTCGTCTTGATCTACGATGAAAAAAAATCGGTAAATCGTAATAAATTGTGTCAGAATTTCGTGACAAATTAAATAAAAGTAAATGTGACCCTGACCTTTTTTACACTCAAGGGCAGATAACTGGTTCTTATAAAACGATGATCAGTTTCGAAGAATGACCTTGAAATATGAATATGACCTTAGTTATTCTGCTAACTACGAAGCCTCGGCAATCTTCTGCTATAAAATAAGCAACAAAACCCGGAAGTAGACCAAAAAAATAAAAAGGGACGTTGTTTATTATTATTTTGGCAAAATTGATAGAACGCTGGACGAAATGCCAACTTTTTATGTTTTGATTTCAAATCCGACCGAGGTCCACTTCGCTTTTCATCACCAATGGGTTTTTTTTCTTTTCTTTTTACGAATAACTGCGAGATTGATAACGAAACGAAACCATACTTGGGAAATACAAAATTAGACTTGGGTATCCCGATTAAACACAACGAAACGAATAAATATTTAAAAATCAGTTTATTTTTTTAAAAAAGTTATTAAGCTAACAACGAAAAATACAATATCTATCTATCTATCTGCACACAAGTGTGTGTGTGTGTATGTATACATACATTATATATATATATATACTTTTACTTGTTTCAGTCATTTGACTGCGGCCATGCTGGAGCACCGCCTTTATCGAACAAATCGACCCCAGGACTTATTCTTTGGAAACCTAGTACTTATTCTATCGGCCTCTATTGACGAATCGCTAAGTTATGGGGACGTAAACGCGCCAGAATCGGTTGTCAAACGATTGTGTGTGTGAGGGGACAAACACAGACACAAATACGTACATACACACATACATATACGACGAGCTTCTTACAGTTTCCGTCTGCCAAATCTACTCACAAGACTTTGGTCGGCCTGAGGTTATAGTACAAGACACTTGCCCAAGGTGCCATGAAGTGGGACTGAACTTGGAACCATGTGGTTGGGAAGCAAGCTTCTTACTGCACAGCCAACCTACTCAAAAGGTCCCTGAATAAGGGTTGTTTTAAAGATGATGAACGGATCTATTTTAAAACGGGGGCCACATTTTTCATTAATGTTTTACGTAGTGTTTTTGGTACCGAAAGACTTTCAAACTTCGTATACTTATCTATTTTGTGTTATAGAACAAAAAAATAATTTTGTATTCGAATTTATTTCATGTAAAAAATTGTCTTATTTCGATAATTTCAACCAATCACTGACAAGTATTCAGTTGTTTATATTTACTCCTTTGGCTGATTAAGCGATGTAAAGCGTATTTAATCTCCATACCTTCGTTTTATTTGCTTTAACCCTAACGTTAGGGTTAGGGTTAATTGTTTCAGAATCGTTTGTTTATGTAGTCGGCACTTAATGTATATCGGCTGAATGGACGTCAGTGATTGGTTGAAATTACAGAAATACGACAACTTTAACATGGAAAAACTTATGGATTTCTTTATTTTTTAAGAAGACAAAGAGAAAAAGATGTTTTATATGACACATTAAAATTTTTTGTTCATTTACACTCCAAAACTGAGCTTAACAATGATAAATTATTTTAGTATCTTCTTACTATTTTTGAGACCAACTGAAATAAAGGGGCACCTTTTCAAATTCCACCTGTCTAACACACATGGATATGTTTACAAAGTCAGAAAACAGCACAGTTCCCATGACTTTCGGAAACACTTTTTCATGCTAAGAGTTGCTGAAGTATGGAACAATCTGCTGGTATCAGTTGTTAGTTGTCGGAGCACTGCATCCTTCAAAACTTCCATCCTTCCTAAGATTCACCAACACTACACCTCATTTTCTCCCCTCCATACCCATGCAAGCATGTCTCTGACTCAGACACTGTTCACTTTCCAGACATTTGTACATTACTGCATATGCGTTATGCGCACTTTTGACAAGTTGTAGTGCACCTGAGCACTGTATACAATAATTTCATTATTATTATTGTTATTATTTCAGCTAAAATATAATAAGAAGAGAATTAATGTCGGGTGTTAAGGCGATCCTTCAAAGGAGTCGGCCGTTAACCGAATTCATGTGACAATAGCTGTTCGCCTCATAACTCTACAAGTCAGTAAGAATTCGATTAAGAGACCGAGCATACCGTTGACATTTGTAACCTTAATGCAGAATTTCTAGAGCTTCCCACATTATGTAACACTAGACACATACACACACATACGCGCGCGCACGCACATTCACACGCGCGCATGAACTCACACCAACAAACAAAGCTATAAAGGAACAAAAAAAAAAAGCCACGAGTAGTCTCCCTTGTTTGTACGTCAGATGTCACGAATCGATTATGACATATTTATGAGATCAACAGATTTGGTAGTTCTAGAATCTATATTGTTTGTTACAGAGTGAAAAATCTATTTTCTTATAATTTGTTGAGATACATTTTCATAACTCTGCCTTTATATTTCTGTTTTCGAGAAACCCAAACATAAATCTAGATTGCAAGTAAGTGTACGTTATTATATGTGTGTGTGTGCGTGCGTGCATGTGTGTGTGTGTACCTGTGCGCGCGTGTGTGCATGTGTATTTATCTTCCTATATACTTAGCTCTCATACATACACATGTGTGTGTCGATAGGGCATATAATTACTTCTTTTTAGCTTTTTAGGAAGCTTTTCCACTTGCGAGGAAACTCCGGGAAAATGTCTGAAGGGGTTTCGCTAAAGCTTACTTACATGATTTCAAGAGAATAGCTGGGAAACCGTTGGGCTCAGTTGCTGAGTTTAAGCTCATTCCGTCTCTGACCACTGTGATATCTGCTTCCTAAGTGTTGAGGTCATCAATGGCTCTGAAGACCTGTAAATGTCAAACAACTCAGCTGGCTTATTAAGGGGAAGACACTTTTACATTGTTCACTGAGCACCTCACTTATCCGTTTTTGGGGCCGCAGTCAGTGAACCGTGCCATTGGAACAACGTCCCCATTTTGCACAGATTGCTTTGCAAATATACAGAAAGCTTTAGGGATTGTTTTTATGCTTTTCACAGCTCTTCCCTCCCCCACTCTGCCTGTCTGTCTCTGTCGCTTTTCCTCTTTTCTTTTCATGAGAGAGTCCACCAGACTTATCTCTGAAGACTTTATTTTTGGGTGTGCTGGTGTTTTTGTTTTCTGGGACATATTTAACGCGAACAGCTTGCACTGTCGACATAAATTAAGTTTCAACTCTTTGTCTTCCACAGACAGACCGTCGGTCCAGTTTTGTTTGTGGATCTCTTTGCGGATTGATTTCCAGTTTGTTTTAAGGAAATTCAAGCTGAATATGGCTGGAGTCCTTATACAATAGATGCCGATAGTTCGACTAGGATCATTCATCGTTAGATCTACAGTACGTCACTTTGACATTATGGATAAATCGATATTATTTGTGAAGGAGAGATACAGAATTTTGTTGCCCCTGGCTGGTTGGAGTATCACTTGATCCATGAACAACCCACTAGAAAGTTCGAGTAATGATTCTGCATGCCATTATTCATGCAGCGACATCTCAGGGAGGATGTGGCCCGTAAGGTTATTTGACATTTCGGAGGCTGAAGTCATCTTGAAGAAGTATATTAATGCGGTCGCCCGGGTTTATCAATACCACTTCTGTGCGTCGTCTGAGGCTATCCTTAAATTCACCATTATTTTTCGAAACAGACCAAATTTGAATGTGTCAACAGAGTTAATGGTGTGACATCTTAACGGATGCCCATCGCAATTCCAGCTGGACTCCATTCTGTTTGGACCGCATTTCCACATCATTTATGCCTACAAAGTGATGCGTTTCTCTAAGTGCAATGTATATGGTTTGACTGCATGCAGAGACATCGGACGGACGCGTGCGTAGCTGATTTTCGTGGCCATGCTGTAGCACTCAAGCGTAGTTATTAGTTTATGAAAGGCTTTAAGTTTATTGAAGTTACTTCCCTTTAAAGTGAGTTACTCCGCTTGGACTTACATCAGTCTCCATGCTTGCATTCAAATAGGCTTCCAGACAATTTCTGTCTTTTAAATTTCTCTCAGAAGGCATTGTTCGACTCAAAGCCGTGTAGTGGGATTGAACCCACAAAACACGCGTATTCCAATATCGTTATAACCCAGAAAGTCCTCTGCATTGTCCAAGCACCGATACTTCAATACTAGTTTAGTTTTATACAGAAACATAAAGAGAAAGAGAGAGATACAAGGAGTGAGACAGAGAAAGGTAGATAGGGGAGAGAAAGAAGGAGCTAGAGAAAAGAGAGAAAAACAGAGAGAGAGAGAGAGAGAGGCAGAGAAAGAAAAACAGAGATAGATAGAGAGAAGATAGTATGATTGGAAGAGTTGAGCTGTTGGGAGAGACTGGAAGAGCCATGACTCTACTCCCTGGAGCAAAGATGAGAGAGGTATGCAGTGGGGTATATGTATAGAAGATCCTGGAGGGGTTGGCACCAAGCTTTGGTATCAGCCCCACCCCACCCCCAAAGTGAACGTCACTACACTGTTTCAAAGGTTGCAGCTGTTCTATTTAGAGGTGAGGACCATGTACTACAATAGTTCGGTATTCAAGGGCCCACAGCTATTTAACGCCTTGCCAAAACATCTGAGGGACCTTCATGGAGTAGGGGGTAGATGTTTTTAAGAAACAGCTTCACCTCCTGCTATCCAAGGTCGCAGATGACCTTATATCAAGGCAGGAAACTCAAAAGATGGCAGCAGTGTTGAACTCCCTTCTTCACATGATATTGGCCATTGAAAAGGTGATTACACTGGCGGTGCTCCAGCATGACCACAGCCTTGGGGCTGAAACATATGTATAGTTTTATAAAAAAATATAAGTATATC
>NC_068995.1:1052917-1058258 GCF_001194135.2 Octopus bimaculoides | reverse complement strand
TATATAAAACAGAGCTTGAAATTTCATTTCAATATGTGTGTGTGTGTGTATATATATATATATATATATATATATACACACACATACACATACATAAATATATGGAAATGAAACTTGCATCATTCAAATTTGTTTTCTAAATTCAAAATCGCCATCTTGTATCAAATATTTGTTGATAAAGGAGTTAATTGAAATCATTTACTGTCATTCATTATATTTTTAATGAACCTTGATTGTATGTGTTGTTGTTGTTGAACCCTAGGCAAAGCTACTTTAAGTAGGACCATGATCAGAAATAGAGCATTTTAGTTTTGTCAAAGAGTGTCTCTGGAATTACAGTATCATATGTAATGTTTATAAAGACCCTAGGATATGGCTGGAGGGTGGTTTAGCTGTTAGTTCTAGCAAGTTAAAAGACCACGTAGAGGTTCCCTCATTGGTTTGTGTCTGTGTGTGTTGGAGAGAACTTTTATTCATTTATTTACTTCATGTTCTCATAAATTTTCTTCTCTTTGCAGGACCCACTGCTTGTACAACATGCCCCCACGACCCCCCATGCCTCTACAAATTGCTTGAATTGAGGATATCCATTTTTTTCCCCTGACCCAGTATCAAGTGAGTAAAACTTCATCATGACTATGTTTATTCCGACTAAACCGCGGAGACCCGTGTATGCAAGTTACACAAATCCGGGTCCTTATTATAAAATGAACCCTTTGCTGGGGGACAAGGGCCATGACAAAAACAGTCTCTTTCCAAAGAGACCTGCTTATTATATTGGTTTAAGAACACAGCAACGACTGATCACAGATACCCCCGGCCCTTGTTATTTGTTAGACAATCCAAGTGTATACCGTGATGGCCTGAAAAGTACCCCAAAGTACTCAATTAAAAGCCGAAGAGAAGAACACAACGTAGACAAAACTCCAGCACCCGGTGACTACGATGTGATAAAGTGTACACTGTCAGGTGCCGTGTACCCCAGCCAACCAAGGTGCATCTTTGGAAAATCTTCATTTCGACGTGTTCCTGATGATACGCCAGCACCTAACGCATATACCTTACCCCCAGTATTGACGCATACTGTCGACGCCAGCAAAACACAAGCACCAATCTATTCCATGCGAGCTAAGTTTATTTTTGGCCACCCTTATGAAGACTTCTCAGAGACGCCTGGCCCTGCCGCTTACAAAGCAGCCAATCTTGACATCGTCAACAAGAAATCCCCTGGATTCACCATGCGACCATGGACCAATCTTCCCATAGATAACACCAATAAACCAGGACCAGGAGCTCACAGAAATGAAATTGTCTGGGATAGCAGAAAGAAGAAAGCACCTGCTTTCACTTTTGGCATTCATCATTCACAGTATATCACTCCATTTATTGATAACTGTATTGAGTACGAGTGATGATCAGCAAATTTGAATAGTCACCACCACCATCATCATCATCATCATCATCATGTTCATTGTTTTGTCAGAGGACCAGAAAGAATGTTTCTATATTGAATATATATCGATTTATCCCCACTGATTGATATTTCTGTAGTTCTTTGGTCTAACAAAGCCATCAACTGAAATATTTCCCTCTTCCCAACAAAATATTTATTTCTATCCCCCAGCCCCCCACCCAATCAACTGATCTATGAATCAATACATCTCAATAATCAATATAACCAAAACCAATTCTCTTTCCTTTTTTTTTTTCACCTCTCCTTTTGCACTTTCTCCATCAAATTGATACGGAGATGATGATGCTGAGGTGAAGACAACAATAAAGACAAAAATAATGGTGGCACCACACACTTTGACAAATGCAGGATTTGCTCCAAATAAATAAACATCAGTTTTGTTAGGTCAACAACAGCAACAACAACAATGACGACCACAACTTCTGCTTTCATAAACAATGAAGTGGTGGCATTGGGGAAGAGATAGCGATAGCGATAGCATAAGAGACGAAATGTGGGGTTCATGCCTTTGCCGAGGTGGACAATGATCATTGATGATACAAAATGTGAGATTTGTTTTCAAAATGAAGAATTTGTTTTAATTCTGAAGAATTGGTACGAGTTTTTTAAATTCTGGTTCGACAAGAACACTGATTCCCAAACAATCAAGAACAGAACTATGTGGTCCCCTGCTAGAAATAGCAGCTTGTAGTCTTTAAAAAGTTAAAGATGACACATCCTTCACTTTTGAAAGAAGAAACACTGGGATGGTTATGGTTGGAATGCAAATGATCATAGATCTGTTTGATCAGAGATAATCTGGGATTAAACAACGAAGGCCAAGACTAGGAAGGGTGAATAAAGCTGATTATATTGTCCTGCCCCAAAATGCATCATGGACTGTTGGCCTTAATAGGATTAGAACTCAGAATTTAGAAAGGAAAATTACTTTAAAACGATTGCTGTGTCACAGACAATTTAACCATTCAGAAAGCGAAAGACCACCAGTTTCACTTGAACATTTAAGTGATGTCAAAATTCCTGTTGCTTGAAACTGCAACCTCAGACACTGACAAAAAAAAAAAACTGTGCTGTGTCTAGCAGTGATCAAGTCAGAGTTTGGAGTCAGGATTACAAACAATAAATGTTTCAGTGGAGTTAAAGTAGTCTTTGTGTGTTTCTGAATGGCCAACTCCTGTCTTCTGTGCTGCAATCATTTTAGGGTTTCAATGAGCAAAACACTTGCCACACAACCACATCTCTACAATGTGGTTTTGTACCTGCATTTTGTCTGATAGAAATATTGGTAATAATAATAATGATATTTTAAAAGGATCAATGTAACTCCTCACAAAGGTAAATAGACAATAGGGGGGGGGGCAGTCGATAACAACAACCTCAGTACTCAACTGGTGCTGTATTTTATTAATCCCCAAAAGATGAAAGGCAAAGTTAATCTTGGTGGGATTTTGAATTCAGAATGTAAATAGCTGGATCAATTACCACAAGGCACTTTGTCTAATGCTCCAATGATTCTGCTATTTCAATATACTTATTGTCTTACTAATTTTTTTACAGGGGCACAAAGCCTCAAATTTTTAGGAGAAGAGAGCAGTTGATTATATCGACCCTAGTATGTGACTGGTACTCTATTATATTGACCCCCGGAAGGATGAAAAGTAAAGTAATCCTGGATGTGCATGGCAGGATTTGAACTCAGATCATAATGGATCGTAAATTAAATAGTGAAAGTCCTTTTGGTTGACATTTTAACGATTCCACATCATGGAAGACAATGCAACAACAACACAAAACACTCATTTCTTTTTTAAACTTCTTTTTCATGAGAAATCCTTATTATTGTTTTTTCTTTACATTACTAATTATGTAATTAGTATATCAACATGAAGAAAAAAAAACAAATAAAAAACCCCAAACGGAAAAATAAACAACAAACTCACTTCCTCCTCCACTGAGGGAGCTTGTATTTGCAAGAAATAGCAGTCAAATCTCTCTCATATATCACACCCTACCACATTAAAAATGGAAGAACACATTGGATAGTGATGTAGTGTTTGATCCCTAAACTATCTCTTAACAGGAGATAATCATGGTTGGAACCCCTTTGGTCAGGAAATACAAAACTAAAACAACCTGCAGCAGCAACAACAGCAGCACAGAGAAAGTGTTTTGAGAGTTTGTGATGTTCATGCATTTCCCTAGGGTTCTTTTAACATTAAAATATATATTTTTTTGGTGGGGCATAAAACCAGAACATTTATAGGAGGGAAGGGAGGGATGTGAAGTCGATGAGAATGTTTCCCCTTCCCAGTATAATTACTGGTATCTTTATATCAACTGCAGACAGATAAAACACTGCAACTGACCAAGGAAGGACCGAATGCAGAAATCTGTAAGACATCTAGTTGGGTGCTTTACAGTAGCATCTGTAAAGCAGGTGGAAGGCTTGAAAAGGATTACAGATGGGAGCTGGGTGGTGGGGTGGGGTAAGAGACTTTCCCCACAAGCCACGTGTATTTCTTTTGTTCTTTATTTCACTGGCTCCAGAAGAATGAAAGGCAAAGCTGACCTCGGTGGAATTTGAACTCAGAATGTAGCGGCAGACAAAATACTAATGATTCTGCCAGCTCAACGCCTTATGGCTAAGAATTAAAAAAAATAATAATTTATTATTACTATTATTCTTTCTTCTATATTGATCTCAGTGCTTAGTTGATTTGAAAAGGTAAAATTGACCTTGGCAGGATTTGAACTCAAAGACAGAGAAGAAATGCTGTGAAGCATTTTATCTGGTGCAGTAACGATTCTGCAGGTTAAGTCACCTTCTTGATGATAATGATTTTTAAGAAGGACACACCAACCACATGGTTCCGGGCTCATTCCCACTGAGTGGTACCTTGGGCAAGTGTCTTCTACTGTAGCCTCAGGCCGACCAAAGCCTTGTGAGTGGATTTGTTAGACGGAAACTGGAAGAAGCCCGTTGTATATATGTATGTGTTTGTGTGTCTGAGTTTGTCCCCTCAACATCGCTTGAGAACCAATGCTGGTGTGTTTATGTCCCCGTAACTTATCAGTTCGGCAAAAGAGACCGATAGAATAAGTACTATGCATCCAAAGAATAAGTCCTGGGGTTGATTTGCTTGACTAAAGGCGGTGCTCCAGCATGGCCGCAGTCAAATGAATGAAACGAGTAAAAGAGTAATTGTATCAGTTCAAGTTTGTTAATCCTGGAATAGGATTTGAACAGAGAACATAAAAAGGGATATGAATTGAAATACTACAAGGTATTGTACATACTGCTGGGCCCAACATTGTCAATTAAAAAATGGCAACAACAACAACAACAATAATAATGATGATTACTATGATGATGATGATGATGTTGATGTGTAATTTAAAAAGCAGACTAATGAGGTGTGTGTATGCATGTATGTATGGATGTCTGTACACAACACATTTCTGCCTGTAAAGCTAGTCATTGAAAGGCCAAAAGTTTCAAGCAATGCATGTAATATAAACATACATACATAGATATATCAGTCTCCATGGATGGAGGTAGCTTGACCATAACCTTGTAAACGAACTTGGGCAGGCGGAAACTGTGTGGCAGCTTACTGGATGGACTGTACATTTGACACACTTGAGAATTATGTTAAGGATATATGTGCCTGGAATACACAGCCAGTTTACATGCAAATTCAATGACCAGAAAGTCCAAATGGTCAATCAAGTGGACACTCATATGTTGAGAGAGACAGGAGGGCCTATTTTATATATATACACACACATGCATGTATGCATATACACATTTATGTATGTATGTATGTATATATATATATATATATATATATATATATATATATATAT
>NC_068995.1:1045921-1052907 GCF_001194135.2 Octopus bimaculoides | reverse complement strand
AGAGAGAGAGAGAGAGAGAGAGAGAGAGAATGATACATATATGTGTGTGTGTGTGTGTGTGTGAGTAAAAATTTCTATGCTTTTTTTTTCCGTTGGAGCTAATTAATGTCAGCAGTAAATAAAAGATTATTAAGAGGTAGGGAGGAGGAGGAGGAGGATGAGAGGGTAGTGAGAGAGTTAATTACAATAATAACAAGAAACAGTAATGATAATGAGACTTGTTGGTGATGATGGAGGAGGTGGGAGAGGAGTGAGTGTTACAGTGAAAACAAAACCCAAATAAAAATAATCTAACCCCCTCCCCTCCGTTCCCCTTTTTTATAATTCTTCATTTTTCTTCTTGTCTTTGTCATCATCATCGTCATCGTCGTCGTCAGTTTCCTCATCACTTTTATCATCTTCATCCGATTCCTCACTGCTGGCTTTTCTCTTGGCTTCTGCCGCCTCTACCACATCTTTCTTGAGCGGGGCTTTTGGCATTTCAACCTCCATGTCATCAGATGTGCACACACCTGTAGTGAGGAAGAAGAAAGTATGAGATGCAAAGAACAAACAGATACATAGAGAGAGAGAGAGAGAGAGGGAGAGATGATATAGAAATATATAGAGACAGAGTAGGAGGTTGATAGGCTTAATTTATCCAACGTTGATTGCTTCCGTTTTGGCCTGCATATTGTAATGGACTACATCTACCAATATTATGATGGATCTGAGCCCCCAGAAACAGCTGTTGGACTCAAAACACTTTACTTCCTCCCTTTTCATTTTCTCTATCATTTGTACTTTGTGTAAGTTGGACCTGTTAATATAAATGTCTATGTTTAGAATGAAATATTCATCGTCTGAAGGTCTCCACTCTTTGCTTTCTCTCGTTTTGCATCTATCCATATAAACATACAGCAGTGAAAGGGGTCACATTTAAAGACACTGGGTTTTGGTTTAGTTTGAGCTAAGTAAAGGGAAGAGGAAGGGGAGGGGACTGGAAGAGGAGGAGGAGGAGGCTGAGTTGAAGAAGGATGTTGTACTTACGCATCACATCCCGACACAACCTGGTGCCATGGTCTTTGATGTCAAGTCTTCGGAATAATTCAATCATTTTCTCTTCATATTCCTCCAGGATGTTGTCACACTGGAAAAAAAAAAGAAAAGGTCAGGTTAACAGGGGTGTTGTGGTGTGGAACGGTATTGTATTAAGATGACCACTGGTACAATGGTAGGGGACAACTGGTATGGTGCCATTGTGTTAATTTGGTGAGGAGTCAGATCCTCAATTAGTTTTGGTAATGACTATATAGTTGTTTAATTAAGTGAATGTGCAATTAATTAAATTACGTGGTTTGGAGATGAGATTGTGGCTGAGTATTCCATGCACTCAAGTATACTTTAATATAACTTTTAAGCTGAATCAGCAAGATACAATCTGCGACAAAACTAGTCCGTTGAAAGGGCTTCACACAGTTTTCTTCATTAGATATGCAATGGCCTGATTGGATTGTTCTCTGCTAATATAACAAATGGTTGAATGGCAAAATGACAGAACCTGAGTGTGAATGGTACAATGTGACATCGGAGCTAATTTGTATCAGCAAAAAGAAAGAAAAAAAGATTTACAGAAAGAGCAGCAGCAAGAACAACAACAACTGGTCTTCCATACAAACTTGCCCTTGCCTCTACACTGCAGATGACACACTCTAGGGTAGCCTTATCCACACTCAACCATCACAGAACTAAAGGGTTCAGGTAAGGATCCGTCATTTTATGAGATGCCAAAGGTGATTTAAACGAGATTAGAACATAAAACATAAAGGAACATAGCTCTTTACTACAGAACATAATCAGAGAAGAGGAAAGAAAAGATATAAGGGAGATAACTTTGCTCTATCTGGCACACGTGCTGGCAGAATCGTGAGCACGACAGGTGGAATAGTTAACGCTTTTTTTGTCCGTCTATACGTTTTGAGTTCAATTCCACCGAGGCCGACTTAACTTTTCATCATTTAAGGGGCGATAAAAAAAGTACCAGTTATGCACTGAGGTCGATGTAATTGACTTAATTACTGCTGGGTAAGCGTTTAAAAAACTGTACCCTTCTGCTAAGCCAGTATAGCAGGGTGGGCTGATCAAAGTAGTATGATCTCAAGTCCACTCACGACCTCCACATCAGACTGTGGCTGGGTGGAGAGAATATGAGGAGGCCTTCGTCCTGCAGAGTGGACTGAACTCAGGCAATTCAATCCAACATATGTAAAACATGCTTCTTCAGTTTCTGCTTGGGGGCTGAAATAGAAGACCCTGGCCCAACAAGCCACGCAATGGGATTGAACTTGAAACAACATGGTTGAGAAGCGAACTTCTTAATCATATAGCCATAGCCCTGGCTTACAGTCAAAAACACTCAACAGGGTGCCACATAGTGGGACCGGGTCCCAAACCATTTGGTTTGCAAAACCCTTGTATAAGAAACTCAGATCCATGGCACTGCAAACCAAACAACCAAAGCAATAATAGGTTTTGGTAAAATCAAGACAATGATGGCATCTCTTACCATATATTTTAGTTTCTCTGAGAGTTCAGAATTTACTTTGAAGTCATCGAGTGACACAGCTTCACCAGTGTATGTCATCGTCCGAATTAAGGTCTTCTTCCCCAGTTTGTTTGTAGTCTCAGCATAATGTTTCGTAGACTCACACAAATTTTCCATAATCTCTACTAAATGAAGCTCGGATCTTCCATATGGAACCTGGAAAATATAATAAAAAAAGCCAGTGAAATTAGAATATTGCATGGTACCATTGTTTATTAAACAAACAAATTAAATGAAGAGTTAACTCCTGACCGTGTACTCCTGATCATCAATATCTAGTAGACCTTCTCTAAATAACTCCATCCACAGCACTCCCTGTCTGACAAAAGTTTATACTCTGTACTCCTTCCCCACACGCTTCTTTCTGACCAGTCAAGCATCTTTATAGATAGATGTCTGTCTGTTTGTCCTCTTTGTTTTATATTTGTAAGCTGGCAGAATCGTTAGCACACTGGAGAAAATGGTTAGTGACATTTTTCCAGCTTTAAGTTCTGAGTTCAAATCCCAACGAGACTGACTTTGCCTTTGATCCCTTTTGGAGTCACTAAGCACCAGACAAGCCTCGTGCCCAGAGTAGAAAGGATCATTATTGAATATTATTTTATGTGCTTGGCGAGGAGAGGGAGAGCAGCAGGCATGACCCTTTTCAGGGTCTTTGAAACCACTGTAAGGAAGGGAGGAAGTTACTCACAGATTGGAGACCCGATCCAAATGCTTGCAACAGGAATGACCAAAGGTCAAGGAGGTCGTACAATTACTAGAATAGATCTAATCCTACGTCAGAAAACAATTCACAACAACAACAACAAGAGTAGCAACACATTCTCTATTCCCTGATCTTTCTGCCCCATCAACTGACCCCTGATTCCCAGCAGGTGTCCTTACCTCATGTGTATTTTGATTACCGTCTGGGTCGACACGAAAACTTCCAACTTGAACTTTTTTCTTTGGGTCTACAAGATTTATTCTATAATTTGTTTCTCCTACAAGAACTCGGCAAACTGGAACGAAAGAAGGGAAAAGAACAAGAATAATAAAGACGGAAATCAATCGAGCAAATCTGATGACACTAAATATCATGTCTGCTCTGTACAGACATACGTATGAAGTTACTTTATACTAGAAGTGGCTGTGTGGTAAGTAGCTTGCTTACCAGCCACATAGTTCTGGGTTCAGTCCCACTGCGTGGCACCTTGGGCAAGTGTCTTCTACTATTGCCTCGGACCGAGGATTTGGTAGATGGAAACTGAAAGAAGCCTGTTGTATATATGTATTGTGTATATATGTTTGTGTGTCTTTGTTTGTCCCCCAACATTGCTCAACAAAGAAGCTGGTGTGTTTATGTCCCCGTAACTTAGCTGTTTGGCAAAAGAGACCAATAGAATAAGTACTAGGCTTACAAAGAATAAGTCCTGGGGTTGATTTGCTTGACTAAAGGTGGTGCTCCAGCATGGCTGCAGTCAAATGACTGAAACAAGTAAAAGAAAAGAATAGAAAAAGAAGAGGGAAAGAAAAGGGGGGGAGGAGGAAATGAAGCAGAAAAAAGCCATTGCTGAGATCTTATCTCATAATATTTTTTACTTGTTCCAGTGTACTGAGGCCATGCTGGAGCACAAACATGAAGGGTTTTAATGGATCAACACCAATACTCATTGATTGGTTCTTTTATTAAACTGCTGAGTGTTGGGGACAAAAACAAACCAATACTAGTTGTTAAGAATTGGTGGTGACACACACACACACACACACACATTCCATAGGGTTCTTTCAGGTTCTGTTTACCAAAGCCATTCACAAGACTTTGGTCAGGTTTGAACCTAAGATCACATGATTGGAAAGCAAACATTTTATGATATTTTCTTAATGAATTAACCTTAACTGGGATTGAAACTGCAATGCATTAAAGTTCTCTTACCTGCACACTTCATTTCTTCAATGTTGGACTTTGCCTCAACCGCTGAGAGAAGTAGAAGTAGTAGCAGAGACAAGAATATGGACACTGGCCACAGCAGCCTTGATGGTGAACACTGCATCTACAATTAAATTAAGATTTTATTACAAGGCATTGGCAGGGTTTGAACCCAGAGAGGAAAGACCTGGAAGAAACAACACTAAGCATTTTGGCCAATGTGCTAATGATTCTGCTAGTTTACCTCTTGGAACTCAATGTAATTCTTGGACACAAATGGTTCCTGTCAAACCATCCAACCCATGCCAGCAAGGAACACGGACGTTAAATGATGTTGAAAACGAGGAACGAGATAGAGAAATGGAGAAACTGTGGAAGAGACATGTGAAAATTATTCCTTTGATAATTGGTGCACTTGGCATAACACCCAAAATGCTGCCTACAAGAACTGAGACTTAGATATTGTCAAACGTTAAAATCAGCATGGAAAAGTGGATTTCAATAATGGTGATGATGACGAAATGAATGACATTGGAATAAAATACAAGACTGACTCTGTCAAGATTCGATCCTTCTAACCTGTCAGAAAGACAATATCTCCGACTTTGTCACTTGTTTAAACTCAGTCTTTATCTATTAACTCTATAACCAAATGAGACAAGACTATCCTATCTTACTTGCATCTGACCTAATGTATCTTGGACTACATTAATCTGATGCATGCTTCCTTTGTTAAGATGTTAAGGTGAGCTTGCTGGTGTTTGGATCGTCTCTCTCTGCCGAGTTTGACATTCGTCTTTTTTTTTTATCTATCTACCAATCTATCTAATCAAGCCGTGCGTCTCACATCTGTCTGTCTGTCCGCTGATGTATCTGTTTCCTAGTTTAATAAAACGTCTATCTAACTATATCTGCTTCTCAATTAGCCAGCCCGTCCATCTATCTGTCCAGCAACTCACCTATATCTACCTGTCTCATCCATCCAACTGTCGTACATATATTTTTTTCATGAGTCTCACACATACACACATATCTATCTATATATAAGATATTGAAATCTCCTTTTTAACTTGCCTTGTTTTGGGGTTAAACAATTTTAAACACACACATTTATATAGATTTCATTCAGATTGTGAAACTGACAGAGAAGCGACGAAACCCGACACCGAAAAGTGTCAACAGAAATAAATAATTATACATTTAGATTGCAGAGAATGATAAACATGAAATACACACACACACACACATCTACATATATTTATAAATATTTATATTTATATATATACACATATATAAATATTGAAAGGTGGATGACAACTGTATTAATTTATAAGCGATATTTAATACTTACCTCAAAATAAATAAATAACTTAAGAAGAAAGCCGCTTCTGTATATGTATATCTATATACATATATATTAATTTATATATACATACAACAGTATATATATATATATATCTATCTCTTATATATATATATACAGCAACTGAGCAGTGTGTGTGTGTGTGTTTGGTACGTTAAGCGAAATCCTGTCCTACCTCGGCGTGGCCAAAACTGATTGGATTCAGGGGCAGAGAATTCAACATCTACTTCCGGTTAACGATCAGATTTTTTGTGAACTGTTCATTTATTGTTTATTTATTTGTTCATTGTTTCTCGTACTTGTTTATGTTGACGCTATGTTTATTTTATTCGTCTTTATTTTCAGATTATATATCTTTTACCGTTGTTGTTTGGGTCTTTATCGTTCTTCGCTTCGATCTAAATAGCTTCAAATGATGATAACGGTAACACTGCTGCTGCCGCTGATGGGGGTCGAGTGTTGGTGATGTTGATGATGATGATGTTGATGATGATGATGTTGATGATGATGATGTTGATGATGATGATGTTGATGATGATGATGTTGATGATGATGATGTTGATGATGATGATGTTGATGATGATGATGATATTTTTTACTTTTTAAAATTGTCTTTTCTTTGCTGAATCTTGAGGAAGGGGCGGTGCCTTTAACATTTGCAGGTCCCAGTCGTTCGCTCGAAAGTAATGATGTTGATAGCGGTGGTGGTGGTGGTGGTGATGATGATGGTGATGCTGATGGAAGTGACTAAGATGTTCCTTTTAATAACTAATAATTTACCTCTCACACTTCGGTATTTATTAAGAAAAGAGTATTTCAACTTACCTATAAAAGTTCGATTCTCTATTATTAAACCTATTTTTTCTGATCAATATCATCGTCGTCGTCGTCGTCCTTTTCTTAATAAACCTTTTCCTCTATGTCCTCGCAGGACTCCCATGTAGTTTGTAATAAAATACTCAAGTCCAACAGTAATAATATTTCTAGTTTCGTAGGCTCATCTTCTGGCGGAAGTGGTTGATGGTGGGCACCACAAGGCAGTTGCGCAGGGGCCTCATGAGTCTAGCAACCCAGTTCTGATCTATGGATACTGTGGTTTGCTGTCAATAAATAAAAATACTTTAGGACCG
>NC_068995.1:1041872-1045319 GCF_001194135.2 Octopus bimaculoides | reverse complement strand
TAATAGAGTTAAGGCTATTAATCTATTAAGCTCATTAACAATCTATTAAGTAATAACTACCCCAAAAGCATACTCTCCACGCCAATTATGAAGAAAAGAGAGGATGAAACCGATAAACTGTCCACTGTCTACCCTATGTGAAAGGCCTCTCCGAAAAGATACAAAAGATATGCGGCCCATATGACATCAGGACAGTATTCAAGGGTAATACAACACTTCGCAAATATCTCCTTCGAGTAAAACCACCAATAGAAGAGAATATGACTAAGAACTGTGTGTACTCCATCCCATGTAGCTGTGGTAGGTTATACAAAGGCGAAACATGTCGCCCCCTCAAAATAAGGGTAGAGGAACATCGCAAAGCTATGACACGGGGAGATATTGATAAATCGGGTATAGTTGATCATGCATGGAAAAATGGAGACCACCTCCCCCTGTGGGATGAATTTAAAATAATAGACAGAGAACACCACTGGAAAATACGAAAACTAAAAGAAGTAGCACATATGCTAGGACACATCAAACTGCCTTTCATCCTTTCGGGGTTGATAAATTAAGTACCAGTTGCATACTGGAGTCAATCTAATCGACTGACCACTTCTCCTAAAATTTTGGGCCTTGTGCCTAGATTAGAAAAGAATTTTCAGGCAGGATTAAATGACACTATTTTTCAGACAAGGTTCTAGCAATAGAGTACAAATAAACCCCATCCGACAGGATTCCGCACAGTTTCTATTTACCCAATTTTGTTGTAAAAAGCTTATGTCGGCATGAAATAATGATTAGTAAGATTTGCTCAAGATGCCACATGATGAAATCGAACTCGGGTCCTTGTAATTGCGAAACGGAAGTTTAAACTATTCACCTAGGTGGGTTTGTTTTCAGGGTAGAAAACTTTAGCTATAAAACTTAGGTAAATGGAAAGAGTTACTTCCCTTGAAAATCAATTTGTTCGTTAATTTAAGTTTTCTTCGTTTGTTTCTTTCTTTCTTCGTTGTACTTGTTTCAGTCAATGGAATGCGGCCATGCTGGGGCACTGACTTGAAGGGTTTTAGTCGAACAAATCGACCCCAGTATTTGATCTTGGATCTAGGTTAGAAACCGGCTCTTTCTCTACGCTTTCTACTGTCTCAGTTACGTTTTTATGCCACCCCGCCCCTTTACTTTGTTTTTGTTGTCGGAGAATCCATTCTCCCTTCAACTCCTATTTTTACCTGGATTTCATCAGCAAAGACGTCTGGTATCTATCTTTGGCTCAAAACACTCTCTTCCTCATTCATCTGGAATTATCTGCTGTCTCTACAACTTCCTAATCTCTCCTAATCTCCATAATCTCTTTGAATTCCTTATTTCCTGCCTTGAAGAAATTTAAAATTCCTTAATTCGGCAGATCTTCTGTAACTTAAGTTTCAGCAGCTGTACTTACCTGTGGCATTTATTTACACCTCGACCTGAGTAGTCGCTCGACATGCTTGAGATAACAGTCAAATGTCCCTTAAATTTCGCCCATCTCCACTTTCTTAGAAAGGCCTGAATTTATTCACAGCTTAACAAATTTGAGTTAAAAAGTCTTTCGCGCTGTTTTGGTCACACAAATCACATCGTAACTAATGACCCGGCATTTTGGTATTACGGGTCGATGCATTTCGTTTCATAGACATGGATAGCAGAAACTTAGCACGACTTGTGTTGCCCTCGATCCATTGTGACCCCTGCTCTATGTTAGTCCATAATACATGCGAAATCACGATTTATGTACCCTCGGTACCTTCGACAAGTTTCTTCCATCGTATACTCATTTCGATTAAAGTCTTGTGAGGGAAGTTTGGTAGACGGGATCTTCGCAGAATCCCATTGAAGGGATCTTTCCTTTGAAACGCATCGTAAGTCAAGCATTGCCATCTGATTCCTTTCGGGTCATTTAAGAAAACCCTTTATTGCAAACGTTAGGTCCAGGGCTCTGGCTTGGGGATTTCTTCTTCTCTATTTCCCTCTATACACACAAGCCCGGAAAAGAGTCGCGGATGCAGTCGACCGGCTACCAAGAGGATTCTGCTATAAACTGCATTGTTATTGCGACGTTGTTGTCGGGGTGGTGGTGTTGTGAATGAAGTGTTCTGAAGGAATATTACCGAACCAAGAGAATACAGGGAAAAGAAGAATTCAAGGCGAAAGCACAGATTAGCTAAGTGCTCTGCGAAATTCTGGAGGAGCTGCGCTTTTGAGGTGCCGCGCGTTTGCCCTAAATTCTTCTTGTTCCTGTATTATAATTAGCAGCATCTTCATTAAATGATGCTAATAATGTATTAGTTCGGTCAGTTTTCATTCAGAACAATGTTATCAAGCTTAATTAAATGCATAAACCATTACCGCTGATTTTAAAGTACAATAAATGACTTTTAGAACAGAATTGACAGATTCCTTTAAACCTGTTTTGATTGGGTCAAATGTCAAGCATGGCGCCTACAATCTTCTGTATCCGAGTAAATTCTGTCACAAATGGCCTTTGTTGGTTAGTTCGCTGGGATGAACAACTTCATTAGGATGTTAATGCCTTTAACTGTCCTTATATTTACGATCCTATTCCAGTATCCACCGCTCTAGATTGGGGACACAACCACTTTTAAATTTCTTAAAGGCTGGTAATTCTGATTAGAGATTGCACTCGTTCATGATTGGTTGATTAATTGACAAGTCATTGCTCACTTGTTTATTTGGTAGCCTGATGAGTTGGGAGTCACGTAACGTATTACACGATCTAATCCATTGTATTATGCTTACGTCACAATAAAGACACCCAACGAAGCAGTTATAGCAATTGTACCAGGTGACTCATTCGCCTGTTCTCTTACGCACGCACACACACATGTATACATATCAATGTATCACTCTATGAGAAGACTATCGAATACGCGAACTTCGGACCGTGAGTGCGGTACCCTAATCACTAGAACCCCGCGCCTTCGCACACACGCGCGCGCACACGACCTGTTCCAGTGGCCTCTTAATCTGGACCAACTAAAATAGACAACTATATTTTTACTACGATATTGAGTACAATATTGCCCTCCCCATCTCGCTCTCTCCTTCTCTCTCGGGAGAGACTTAAAGAGAGAGAGAGAGAGAGAGAGAGATCGTTTACAACATTGTTAGTTTTGATTTTGAAATTAACGTTAAATTAGGTTAATCGTCGCCATCTTGTTTGTCGAAACTTATTCAAACTGACAACGACTTCCTTTATAGATGTCATTGTTTCCCTCACTCCAATCTCTCTGTCTCTCTCTCCTTCTCTCTCTGTCTCTCTATGTGACTCCTTCTCTCTTCCACTCACGCATTTCCTCTTTCTTCTCACTCTTTCTCCGTTTCTTTCGCAAGTCTCTCTCTCTCTCTCTCTTTCTGTTCCTTTCTTTTCATAGCAATATCAAAATTCCTCCTCCTCCTCCTCCT
>NC_068995.1:1040586-1041204 GCF_001194135.2 Octopus bimaculoides | reverse complement strand
TATATATATATATATGCACATACATATAAACACACACACTCACGTATAAGTATATATATATTCTTTCTATTTTTGATCCACCAACACTCAAACCAACTGGGGCAACAAGGGAGCCTGGATATAAACACTTGACCGGCTAGAAATAGTAACCAAGTGGCACTCAACTCACGCACTCTACCGGTTCTTTAGGTTCCTTGCGTTTATGGAGTGGTCAGGGCTGGAACGCCTTTGATAATATATATCAGTTGGACAACCAGAACAAGAACAAGAACAACAAGAAGAGCAACTCTGGCAACAACAACAGCAACAAAAAGAAACACTCTTTTTCTCGATCCATCGTTTTCCGCCTCTCTTCCTCGCTTCTCTCCTTCCTATGTCGTTCTCTTCGTAACTTCATTGCTATGTTGTGTGTAATTCAGTCCCAAATCCAACAGATTAACCCGACTCTTACTCCACCCCTTACTCAACGTCTGTATAATCACCAAACTTTACCAATCCTCTCCCCCACCCCGCCCCACGTTGACAAATCTTTCCCTTTCATAACTGTGGAACCCTGGAATTCTTTTTTCCGCCCACACGCTCCCCACCACCTCCGCCGTGTGTCTTCCCCCCCCCCCC
>NC_068995.1:1038954-1040545 GCF_001194135.2 Octopus bimaculoides | reverse complement strand
CGAACCCCGCAAAAATTGGTTTCCAGAAGCTTTAAGCTGAACAACAACAACCACGTCAACCTCACCAGTCAGGGCGAGCGGGGGAGAGGAGGGGAGGACATTGAAATGTTGAGGGATGTCATCCCACAACAACTTGATAACAACAACAACAACAGCAACGGTAGTGATGATGATGATGATGATGGTTTCTTTCAGGTGCCATAGGGGTAGAGATGCGAGAGACATTACAAGGACCGGTTACAATTTGTGCGTGGGTTTACATAAAAGATGGAACGAAAGACAAAAAACAGTGAAATGCGATAAAAGTATGGATAATGCACAACACATGTGGATGTATGAATGATGTAGCTTTCTTGATAAAGGAGATTCTGCAACCTGAACCCATGCAGGAATCCCAAGGAGCCAGATTTACTCTAATCGTCAAAGGAACAAATCCTTGTCCAAATCTACAGACGCACACTTAATATAGGTGCTTGTACATGCAGCGCCATTCATTCGGGGTGGGTTGCACGACCAACGAGTTCACCATGCTCCCACACAAATGCTAACCCTACCCAACGGTCGGCCCTAAAAACTTCAGTAGGCAAATTACTGTTTCTACCTGCGGCCCAAAAGTCCAACTTGCAAGTTTGACCAATGCCCAACTTGAGGGAGCAAGCGCGTTGGATAGCGCGGACGCCGTAACCGTAGTTGTCATTCATTGCTGAAGTGTAGAAAACATGAACATAAACTCAGAGTGAATCCATTTACTCCAACCATTCTTGTCACCTTTTCACAAATTCACTGGCAAAAGCACAATAATTTTGAAGACGCATTGAATAAAATCTATTCAAGTAGAGTCATATTTTAGAAGCTCGTCTCGAAGGGGACTACTTTCGTAGCGGTGGGTCTTCACACGTTCGAGTGTACTCGAGCATCATAACGCTGCTTTGTGGAACTTATATTTACAGATATACTATGTATCTGTGTGTGAATGCATGTGTGTGTGTGTGTGAGTGTACGCTATTCTTTAAGATTAGTCATCTGACTGTGGCCATGCTGGTGTACCACTGTTGTTGTTTAGTTTATGACCAGTAATTTAGCTGTTTAACAAATGGATATCGATAATCTACGTACCAAAGTAAAAAAAAAGGTCAGATCATCTGATGCAGAACTCTATTAATTTTGCAGAGTACAAATATATATGAATTCTATGAAAAAGTGATAACCTTCCCGCTACTGCTTAAAACACTTGATTTTGTTGAGTGGTAAGCGACACAGACAGCGACAACATCCCGTACGCCAGGACATCTTTGTTTTTTGACAACGACTCAGCCTGGGTCAAGTTCCTTTGTTCGATGTGCCGATGGTCACGTACGATGGAGCAGAATTAATGCGCGCTTATGGGTTTATACACAACATTTACAAATAGAAGACTGTTTTTAGAAGCAGGCTTATACAGGGATGACGGCCTAACTGTCAACAGGAATATGAACGGACGTGAGAAGAAGAAGAATCTTATTGTATAGTTCCAGCCGATGGGCAATCTATCAATCTCTCTATTCTATCTATCTATCTATCTATCTATCTATCTATCTATCTATCTATCTAT
>NC_068995.1:1036912-1038414 GCF_001194135.2 Octopus bimaculoides | reverse complement strand
ATATGTCAACTAGGGAGGTTCGGATGCATTATATATAGCCAGCTCTCTCTCTCTCTCTCTCTACAATTTGGCTCGCTTATGTATACACACAAACATAGTGACATATATTTGTTGGGATTTGAAGTGTGTGTGCGGACTGGGGGAGGAGGAGACATTGTATCGGAAATAAAGATGTCATTTAATTAGTTAAATTAATTGAAGATGATTTAAAAGCTCCATTTGGCCTCGCTCTCTCTCTCTCTCTCGTATTTTCTTCCTCCTCCTCGTTTAGACATACATACATACATACATGTACACACACACACACACACACACACACGCGCAAAAAACATGCGCGCGCATGTATCTTCGACCTTAGATTTATGCATGTACACACAGACACACGTGTGCTCCACCCCCACACATCTGCCTCGTGGTATTAGTTTCAGCTCTTTACATCTTAAGATCAAAACTGACTGAAGTTAACTTAAATTTATGTTTATTCTTTCGGGGTCGATAAATAAAGTACCAGTGATGCACTGGGTCAATTCTTCCCTCTTTGTTTCTGTCTTTCAGAAATCAGACGTATTTAAACTCACAGAACATAAAAGTATTCATCGCCACCCAACAAATAAAGTGTCTTGCTCAAGAACACAACTTGCAGCCCGGTCCTGGAATCGAATTCACAACCTCACGAGCGTAAGCTCGACACTCTAACCACTGAGCCATGCACCTTCAGTGAGCAATACTATAAAAATATAAATAATAATATGTAAATATTGGGTTGAAAATCCCTTTTGGAAAAAATCGAAGACTTTGAAATATACCAAAAACGAAATGTTTCACGTTCTCTCAGAATTCTTGTAAAGTGTATGTATGTATGTATGTATGTATGTATGTGTGTGTGTATGTATGTGTGTGTATGTGTGTGTATGTGTGTGTATGTATGTAGGTATGTATGTGTGTGTGTGTATTTATGTGTGTATATAAAACCTCGTTTTCATCCCTGCATCTACCTTTCTGTTTATTTGTCTGTCTAAACAAGAACATTCACGTGCTGAGATACTCCAAGTATGATCCAAACTATGCACACCACCACCACCACCGCCACCACCACAAACAAACAAACAAACAAACAAACAACAACAATATCAACAACATTGCGATGTGTCATAGCATGTAGGATGTGCAACAGGAGACGCACCCCCCCAGGTATGTATGTGCTTGTGCATTAGTGAAAACAAGGGATAGGATGACCCGAACAATAACATGAAACCACAGACATTCCCATCTCTTGAGTCGGGGTTTAGGATTTTCGCAAGGGTTCGAAAGTATTCGGATGACGACATCGTTATAGAAGTGAGTGTATTATGTAGGAGGGTGCTTGTGTGGGTGGGAGTGCGGATGTGTGGTTGGGGTGTGTTTGTATATCTCTGCTTATCTATCTATCTGCCTGTCTATCTATCTATCTATCTATCTATCTATCTATCTATCTATCTATCTATCTATCTATCTATCTATCT
>NC_068995.1:1034056-1034619 GCF_001194135.2 Octopus bimaculoides | reverse complement strand
AGAGAGAGAGCTTAATTAATGAAATAGTTAATTGGAGGTATTTAATGTAAATTAAGTGGGACGGGAAAAAAAAAAGATATGCTGTTGTGTGTGTGTGTGTGTGAGGAGAGATGTGTGTGGATATGTTTGCGTTGTTGTTTAACCCCAGTGTTTAGGAAAAAGACGTGATGGTCATGGTCGGAATGGTCTTATGTTTGGTCGACCAAAGCTAGTCTGGGAATGGAGGGGGAGCATGCTAAACAACAACAACAACAACAACAGTGAGGTATGAACAAAATCATTTTGTCCGGCGCCGTACACGCCCTACCCCCACCTCTCCTTCTTTCACTCCGCCATCCCTCGTCATCCCTCGCCACTCCCCGCCATCCCTCGCCACCCCCGCTATCCCTCGGCACCTCCCTCGCCACACTTCAAGGAATCGTTATTAATTATCTAGCAATATTAATTAAAAGTCAATGGTGGAAAGGGGCGGGAAACACCGGAAATCAGATGGAGGTCAGATGACCTGTGGTTTTATTTTAGTTCTATGATATCACTTCCGGTTGAAAGTTAAAATAAACCAC
>NC_068995.1:1031247-1033647 GCF_001194135.2 Octopus bimaculoides | reverse complement strand
ACTACTACTACTACTACTGCTACTACTACTACCCCCCCCCCACTGACATTAATGACACAAACACAGCAGCCTCATCTCCGCTGCCATCAAAAACAAATATTATTGCTAAGAACATCATCGCCATCCCCACCGCCGCCGTCACTAACATCCCCACCTCCATCGTCATCACCACCACACTCCTCCTCATTCTCCTTCTCCGCTTAATGAGATAAAAACAGATGAAGCGATCAGGGATCGATCTGTGTTTACGTCTCTTTCAATACATCGAAATCAATCAGTTAAATAGTGTATACGTGCGCGCGCGCGTGTGTGCACGTAGATAAATGTGTATGTGTGTGTATGTATGAATGTATGTATGTGCGTGTGTTTATACAAACATGAGTGTGTTTATGCCGTTCTTATTAATTGCACAATACGTTTGCATATATTTCCGTATGTGTGTGTGTGCATATATTTATTGTATGTGTATATTTGTGTATGTGTGTTTATGCATGTCTTTTTGCGAGGGTGTATGTTTGTGTATTTATATATCTTTGTGTATATATCTATTTGTTTATACATCTTAATGTATGCTAATGTGTCTGTGTGTATAGTTGCATATATCTGCGTGTATATGCATATGCATGTGTGTGTGTGTATGTGCACACACAAACACACGCGCACACACACAGATCTATGTATCCCTTTGTGTATGCTTGTATTTGCTTGTTCTTACTGGTTTCCCATTTTCTAAAAGTGAAATTCTTTCTCTGAAGAACGCGCTGGTTTCCATCTTTGGAATTTGGATAACAACAAAGACAGAAAATTCCATGTGGAACTTGAGAAAAGTCTTATTTGGAGATATTGGTGTGACAATATTAACAATTTGAAATGAAGCAATTTATTATTACTTTTTAATATTTCGACCATAAAAGATCATCGTTGGTTAATACCATCGGAATAAAAATACACAAAGTTGTCGAGACTCAGTCGAGACTCCATGAACGGTCGCGGGAGTTTTTACCTTGGTCGACCAACTGCGGACCTTTTGTAGCTGGGGCGCTAAAGTCCTTACAAAGTTCTTTTATAGCTTTGGTCGTCAGTTCAATATCAGAACCTTCTCCCGTTTCTAAAGTGTTGGTGGTGCCAGTCGTTCGACCTCTTGAACTTTCCATCATTGCTTTTCTCAAAGACTACGACAACGTGTAATTATGACTGCTTATGTAAATATTTGAGAGATGTTCAAAGCAGTGTATTGTAAATAAAGACAAAACAAAACAGTTTGAAGAGAATTTTCAAATAAAACGAGCCATGCTACTTTTAGTGTTGTGTCTGATAATATTTCGATAACAAAAAGTTTCTTAGCAAATAAAACAATAGAATAAGACTAAATTTGGCTCTCGAGGTAGAATTGAAACTAGGAATTTCTAGAGATTTCCTATTTTATAAGCAAGCAGAATTGGCAGCGTAGATGAGACATAAAGCTTTCGATTGTTTCAAAGCTGGATTGCAATGGCGTCGAAATTTCCGCATCACCTGGCTCCCTCCATAATATAAATGTTGTTTGGATTTAGTTGAAACCCCAACGAAACAAATATATTTTTGTGATAATTTTATTTATTTTGAATAATTACCAAAATTTTATATAAACTGAGAATTACGATTTCGCTAAAACTTCGTAATATTTGCGATTTCAAGGGTTTTAAAAGATTCACCTCCCCACAGAATTGCTGGCCTTGTGTCGAAATTTGAAACTACTACTACTACTACTACTACTACTACTACTACTACTACTACTATTACTACTACTACTACTACTTGGAGAAGAACCGTTGGGTGAGGTCGCGTGTCTGGCTCAGGTTCCTTGATCGGGCCAGGCCGGAGGTTCTCATACGGCACATAGCATCCCCTTGAAAGCCTCATCCCATTTTGTTCGGAACCCTAACAAAAGGCAGCTTGTCATTGTAGTGGCCCCCTCATATGGCACCCCGCCACCCATGGCAAATAAAAAGAAGTCACTATCATGATGATGACGATCATCATCATCGTCGTCATCGCCATCATCATCATCATCATCATCATCATCATCATCATTATCAACAGCAGTAGCAACATCCCCATCATCATCATCATCGTCATCATCATCCGCACATTTCCACCCACAACAAAACGTAGGAATTGACGTCAGAATAACTAAGGAGACAATTTTTTTTTCTCTTCTCTTCTCTCAAGCTATTTAACTCTCTTTTTCTTTCCACGCGCGCGCGCGCACACACACACACACTAACACACACGCTCACACACATATATGTATATACATATATATATACATACCCATATGCATAAGTATGCACATATCTCGTACATTATACATATACATATGTATATTCATATATTTACGTACATATACGTACATAGATA
>NC_068995.1:1026658-1030870 GCF_001194135.2 Octopus bimaculoides | reverse complement strand
TATATATTATTCATACACATACATACACACACACGCACTCACGTATATCAGTCCATCAATGAGTATATCTACCTGTCTGTCTACCTGTTTTTCTACCTGTACATTTCCTTACCTTACCAGATAAATTGATATAAAGAAGAGACAGACGCATACACATGTACACACACACACACACACACACACACACACACACTTGTGTACTGACACATACACACTGTTATACACCTGAACACATTAACCGTTCTACGTAAACACACCTACATCCCAACACGCCGAGTTACCAATACACTCACTCACTGATACCCACCCCCATCGCCTCCACCGCCTCCACCGCCGCCGTCGCTGCCGCCCACTTCTGCACGGAAATACTTTCTCACTGAACTCACGTACAATTATATAACTAACATGATATGTATGTATGTATGTATGTATGTATGTATGTATGTATGTATGTATGTGTGTGTATGTATGTATGTATGTATGTATGTATGTACGTATGTATGCATATATACGTGTATATAAACACACAGACACACTCACACACATACATATATACATATATATACATGCATACATATATATATGTATGCATGTATGTATATGTATGATGGCTTGAGGTCCATCTTCTCTTAAGTATATCACTGCATGAGCAGATGCAAGCAGAGACCATATTTAACCTTACAAACTTGTTATTCGTGGAGCAAAAAGTGCCCCACCCAATTCAGAGTTAAAATGTCCTGAACCTCTGCTTCACAAATAATGTGACTTTCATCCATAATGTTCAAGTGCCACCAAGGATTTTCTCTGACCATAGTAGAGCCTAACAATGTCTGGTTTAAAGAAAACTGCAGATATGCAGTCTACTAGAAGCTCACAACTTCTTTCCAGCCTAAATTTCCAAAAAGCTAATTGAAAAGGTATTCAGAAATAGACCCTGGAACAAAAGCGGTCAGCCAGTCTGTCTAAGCAGGATATTGATATAAAGCTACAACAGTTTATGACAATCATGCAAGACAATCATGCAATAAGTTTGCTCCAGAGAAAATGTCAAATCAACAGAAAAACATAATTCTTAGAGATAGGAAAATTTTTTAATGATATGACGAACAAAGATCACAAATTGTCTAAATAGACCATTAAAGGAAAGTGAGGAATTCTATTTCAAATGAGTACTGCTTGAGATTGAAAGTGGGACACATGCACGGACGGGGACACGCACACACACACACACTCACACACATACACACACGCACACACACTCGCGCGCGCACACACACGCACGCACTACGCACGCACGTGCACACACGCATATTGTAGTGTTCATACATATGCATACACACCCATGGCCATCTGTTTATATTCTTCAAACGTCTCCTGCATCTTCTGTAAAAAAAATGTACCCGATCTCCCAGTTCAACAAACAAATTCCCTATGGATGATACCCCGATGTCTGTTTACTTTTTGGACGAACTCCCGGAACGCTTGCCATATTTCAGCAACTCCCTACACTGCAGTTTGAACCTGCAGTGCGAGGATTAACTCTGCACTCGTATTATTGTAATGACCAACTTTTCTTTTCATGATTGGTGTGAAGCACTCTGTAACATCCCCCGGGTAGCCTCGAGGCATGGACATAGGTAGCAAGTCAGGTTCTCCTATGAATTGCTTTAACGCACTGGCATTTTTTTCACATAACACATCGACATACGGACGCACTCACTCACTAACACATACACACACAAACATATATATATACACACACCCACATACAACGCCCACTTCTACACATTGACAGTTGTCTAAACAAGTTATCGAGAAACGTATATGGCCATGCGGGTCTATGTGAGTATGAGTGTATGTCCCTATATGCATTTGTGTGTGCACGTGAATATATGTATACGATCCAAGAGAACACCCAAGCCCAGAGAGAGAGAGAGAGAGAGAGAGAGAGAGAGAGAGAGAGAGAGAGAGCGAGAGAGAGAGAGAGAGAGAGACTTTGCTGCTGTTGATGCCTCAGGTGTCGCATCAGTTTCGGAGGGGTGGTGTTGTGGAGATTGCTAGCATCCAAACCTGTCCAATATAAATGGTTGACATGCGAATCAGTCCAATAGAATCGAATGGAAAGTTGTAGAACTCTCTAGAATCTTCCAACGACTTACCACTATAGAAGCAGAGCTGGCAGAAAGGGTTCCTTTTTGCTTTTGTCTTTTCTTGTTATACATTGTCTGAGAGACAGAGAATAAACCTGTCTGTAGCATTACTGTGTTCTTTGCGAGTGGACGAGAAAAGCACAACTATCATGTATATGTGTATATATAAACATATAAATATTACACACACACACACACACAGACACACACACACACAGACACACACACACACACACACATATATATATGAGTGTGTGCGTATGTGTATGAGGTATGAGTGTGCGATCGCACAATGCATACATCGTCGAGAAAAACCGACCAACCGTTAGTTGTATACTAAACATCACCCTTGTGATATTTGTTCCGCTCGAGTTGCACATGGAATCCCTTGCCACTGTTGCTTTCGTGAATGCAGTGATCCAGTCATTGACTTTCTGGAAACCTGCAAACAATTGTCCATAAATGCGAAATAGATAAATATGGGAAGTGGTGATATGGGATTAGGGGCAAGATAGGAGCCACATGTAGCAGTGATATTTCCTTCATGGAATTAGAAGGACCAGGGGTTAGTTTGATAATTAACTAAGTGATATGTAAAAAACAGAGAGGTCCAAGGGAGAGAGAGAGAGTTCTGTTGAAACGGAAAATATCCGAGAGTCATTAGTCTATATGCCCACCCACACAGACGAACGCGCGTAGGTGTACACACACACACACACGCGCACATACACAAATATATGCATATACACACATATACAGTTATACAGACATACATACATAATACATACATACATATACATACATACTTACATACATACATACATACATATATACATATATACATACATACACACATACATATATATATATATATATATATATATATATTATATATATATATATATATTATATATATTATATATATATATATATATATATGTATGTATATGTATGTACGTATGTATGTATGCATGTCTGAAAGTATACGCGTGTACGCACACACACACACGCATACACATTTAATCCATTAGGCAGAAAAGAACGTCTCCGCCATTTTTAATGTGCTTCTTAAAAAGGGAGAAAGAAGGAAAAGAAAAAAAATGGAAAAGTCTTAATGTTTGTCCTTAGGCGAGTAAAACATCCCACCTACATATATGTATGTATGTATGTATGTATGTATATACACACAGATACGCATGCACACACACACGCACGCACACATACATACCTATGCATTTCTTTACATTTATTCATTACAAATTATACTCGTACAGTTCACCTACATTGAAATTCACACACGGTATATAGTCTCTCTCTCTCTCTCGTTTATATATGTGTGTGCATGTACATATATATATATATATATATACATACACACACGCACACATACATAAATCCATGTATATATGTGTGTATACGCATATATACACATATAGTCACCCATTTACAACGCATTGATATACCCATAGGAAATGCGCGCGTGCGCACACAATCTTCACACTACGTGGCGGTAAAGGTATATCGAACTTTTGACCCACACACACATATATCTATATTTACTAACATATAAGTATATAAATACATACATGCACATGCGCACACACACAAACACACGCGTGCACGCGCACACAGACACCCATAGACACACACACACCCACATATCTATATATACTGAGAGAGAGAGAGAGAGAGAGAGAGAGAGAGAGAGAAAGAGCGAGAGAGGGAAAGGGGGGAAGTGAGAGATTGCAAATGGACGCGTAGAAAGGTAAATTTACCAAAAGACTGAAGCTGGAATATGGATAAATAGTCAGGTGTATGCATGTGTGTGCGTGCGTGTGTGCTTGTGTACGTGTGTGTTTGCTTGTGTTTATGTGCGAATGTGTGTGTGTGTGCGTACGTGTACATATGTATAGGTACATGAACCTTTGTATATACTCTGCATATATATATGTTTCAATGTTTACATTAGTGTGTATGTATCCATAAATGTGTGTATATATATATATATATATATATACATACATACATACATACATACATACATACATACATACATATATAT
>NC_068995.1:1023781-1025348 GCF_001194135.2 Octopus bimaculoides | reverse complement strand
ACACACACACACACACACACACACACACACACTGTTTTGTCCTATACCGTCCTTTTTCTTAATGTAAATCCTTTGTGGTTAATAGAGAAGCCATCATCATCATCATCAATATTTAACTCAGTTTCGTTCTTATTCCTGGTAGAATTTAAGTGGGTGGCGGGTTACTGCCTGTATCCTTAGGTATCCACAATCTTTCAATAGTCTTTCAAGCGTTTAAAAGCACACAATTTACAGATGCTTACATTTTTTAAATATCTTCCGTGAATTTTTATTTTCCGTGAATAATAATTAGTTATTATTATTAGTCGAGGTGGCAGAATCGTTAGCACGCCGGGCGAAATGCTTAGCGGTATTTCGTCTGTCTGAGTTCAAATTGAGTACCAATCAAGCACTGGTACTGTTTTAAAACATCTTCCACTTTCTACACAAACTAGAAATCCTTGGTGCCATCGATGTTCCCGCCCCGGATATAAACTCTCGGCTGAAGATTCGCTTCACTTATCCTACTTACGTCTCTTAAGAGGAAACCAAAAACACTATGGATCCCAAAAGAGGACGACATGATCGCGTGACTTGCAAAAATAACTCTCAACCTTAAAAAAAGGAAGGACACAGGGTTAGAACAAAATACAGGACGGTCTCACCTGGAGCGTCTTTGTACGCCTGCTGGAACGGGGTTAAGGTACAATAATTACAGCATGAACATCATAAAAAACAACAGAACAAAAAAGCGCCATCGATTCTGTCTAGTTTTATACTTTCATACGCCATGTGTAAAAGAAAGCGTCTAACAACAAAGGTCCATTATTTAATAAATCTATAATAATAATATTTAAATTGTCGAGTCCTTATTTTATACCCTTGAGAACCCGAGAAACATTCCAGTGAAATGTTTTCAATTACCGCTGTAAATAAAGAAAAACAAAACAAACGTACACCCATTTAGCAGACGACATTAAAAACGAATAAAAAAAAACTGAAACAAAATTGTCGGCAAAAGCTCAGCCATTTAGTTATGTGGGTGGTCATAAAAAAAATGAAAAATCTCGATAGCATCGTTTGTACAAAGATGCATTGTCTATTTTTGTGAAATGGAATATTTTTAAGGAATACGTTTGAGAAATTACGGTGTTGCTGGAGAAAAAAAAAATCTGTCGGGTTTAGATTAAAGCTTAAATAACATTTTATTAAAACTGCAATTCTTAGTATTTTAACGAATTTTTCCAATAGGAAATCGTCTTTTTATTGATTTATCTATCTTATTAATTTATTTTTTCATTCTATTCTCATTTGCCATTTGTTATGGCATTTATACATATGTATGTGTACATATATACACATACATATACATATGTATGTGTACATACATACATATACATACATACATATGTATGTGTGTGTATATATATATATATATATATATATATATATATATATATATAATGTAGCTCTGGGTCAGTGCAATCATTTTTTCTTTAGCGTTTTCCCTTCACATTCTTTGTAGCTCCTCTCCATCGAATTCTTTATAATTATGCATAAATGTTCGCTGAACCATTTTGTGATTTAC
>NC_068995.1:1021709-1023378 GCF_001194135.2 Octopus bimaculoides | reverse complement strand
CGTTTTTGAGAGTTACACTTCAGTTCAGATGAATTAAGGTGTACTCGGTCGGTCAGGGAAGAGAGAGAGAGAAAGAGAGAGGTGGTGGGAGAGAAAAATGGGGTGGTGGGGAGAACTTTGGGGGGATTTATTATGTTAATTATTCCAGGAGGCAAATGATTCCGCCCACCTGCCCAAGTAACTCAGTTGGCTCTTTAATGTATTTGATGCGTAAAACTTTGATATTAAGTTCGGAAAAAAGGCAGCGAACTGGCAGAACCGTCAGCACGCCGGGCGAAATGCTTAGCGCCATTTTGTACGTCTTTGGGTTCTGAGTTCAAATTCCGACGAGGTCGACTTTGCCTTTCATCCTTTCGAGAGCGATAAATTAAGTACCAGTTCAGTTCAGTAACTCTATGTATGGTTGTTTTGAGGTGTTGTACCTATCCGCCTTCCCATCCTCTCTCCTCACCTGTTGCCTTCACTCGAATTGTTTTTGTTGTTCCACCAGCAATATCTAGTTTCCTGTCTGACCCCGTGTTTCTACGGCTTCGTTCTTGCTTCTTCACACTCCCACGCCATTCCTTTTGATAGTTGACCCCCCCTCCTCATCAGATCAATCACCGCAATTCAGTTGTAACCCTTAATTACTCAGTCAATCGAAGGATCACACTAACGAAATATTATATTCTTCAATCAACGCAACGTGTAAGTATAATCAATCTTTGGAAATATTTCCCGGTACAGTTTCCATGACTACGCAGTTGGGGAGAGGGTGGGGGGGGAATATACATACACACAATCAAACATATTCATGAGCGGACATCAAAACACAAAGATCCACTCACGCAATGACGTCAGAGATTGTACATATGCATAAATGTGCACACACACACACATACATACATACATTTATACATACATACATGCATACATACATACATACATGCATACATATATACATGTATTCATATATACACATATGTATGCATACATGTATAAATAAATATATTTACAACTGCTGAGCTGATGTCGTCCAAATTCCAATAAAAGAGCTTTGTCTCTGGGTTAGAAACCAGCGCTTTCTCCACTGGGAAGAAATTTGAGAAAGGATACCATACGTAAAAAAAAGTAGATCTATACATACACACATATACACGTTAATTCAATGTTGCACACACACACACACACAAACACACACACACACACACACACAGACACAGACACACAGACACACACACACACACACACACGTACATTTTATGTGTGTGTGTATATATATATATATATATATATATATATATATATATGTATATATACATACACATATTCACAGAAAAGGCATTCATAGTTGCTCACAATACATGCATGCATACATAACATATATAAACAGTGTGTATGAAAAACTTGTACACACTCAAGGTCGTTGACTATACACACGTACAGGCATACATACATACACACATACATACACACATACATACATACATACATGCATGCATGCATACTACATTCGTGCCCACTCACCTACACACATATATATACATTTGTGTTCATGTGGAACTCAAACATATGTACACACACATAAGTATACACATGCATATGCATCTAAATGTTTTCACACACACACATACACACACACACACTTATATATATATATATATATATATATATACACTGTACATATGTA
>NC_068995.1:1020065-1021230 GCF_001194135.2 Octopus bimaculoides | reverse complement strand
ATATATAGAACAATTTACGCAGGATGTTGCTGTGAGCTGATAAAATATTCATATACAAAGGCTTGTATGTATATAAAGGCTTGTGTATATACAAAGGCATGTGTATATAATCAAAAGATGATGTGAACGTGTCTATTCGCTGAATCTTCTGACGCAACGAAGTATTTTTGGATTATTTTTTAGAAAAATTCCAAGCGCTCTTGGATTCCAAGGTTACGTAAATCCAAAAGTCACACATCGTAATAAATGGCATTCGAAATTCGATACTTTACAGGACAGGAAAATTACAAAGTAATTCTTGTGATGCCAAGCAGCTTTTTAAGAATTATCTCATAGACGTTTAACATTTTCTGATCATTCTCTAACATTTATACTCCGATAAGGAGCACTTTACCCGGAATATAAGGAACCAAAATATATTTCCGAGCTAAGATTACGATGTTCTTGTATTTCGTCTGTTGCTATGTTCTGGGTTCTAATTCCACCGAAGTTGACATTGCTTTCATTCTTTCGGGGTCGATAAAATAAGTACCCGTTGCGTACTAGGGCCAACTTACTCTTCTCCGGAACTTGCTGGCCTTGTGTCAAAATCTTAAATTAATAAAGATGTCGTGGGATTTGGTGTTGTTGATGTTTATAAAATCCAGATCAACTTGATCGAAGGCACTCTGGTTGTGACCATCCCGTCTAATTTTATATATCTAGAACTGTATCATTCAACACGTCCTTTATTCTTTTTTTAAAGATGGGTGTGAGCGTTCTTCAAGGAAGAATTGGCTACTATTTCTAGCACCGTGAGCAAACATGTAGAGAGAGAGAGAGGGACTCACAGAGAAGCAACTCCACCACCACCATTGGTACGTATTGATATTTGTTGCATGTGTGGTCGTGAGAATTACAATAAACACAATTATACAATTTTTTCATACTTACCCCTCCCCAGCTCCGATTCTCTTTTCCTCTCTCTCCCTCTTTCTACATCCTCCCACTCCACCGCCCCTGCAACGTATATCTACCCTTTGTCTGCACTCACTGCACATTATCCACTTCTTACCTACGCACCCCACCTTCCTATATAATTCATTTCTCCCATGGCAGTGAGATATCATGTTCTCTCTCCTCTCTCTCTTGTGCTCCCTCTCTTTCTACGACTTCCTCTCTCTCC
>NC_068995.1:1010934-1014578 GCF_001194135.2 Octopus bimaculoides | reverse complement strand
ATATATATATATATATATATATATAAAAATGTATATTGCGATTATTCGGTAAGCGGTGCCGAATTTAACTATCTGTAAATAATAATAATATTTTCTAAGCTAAAAGCTTATAAGCGTCACCGTGCACCGATTAAGGTAGGCAAGAATAAGTAGAAATGAAACAGAGGCAGACTGGTTGGGATCGGGTTCAAAAACTTTTTATTTGAAGTCTTCTTTTGAGGAAGTAGCTGCTTTCTAACGGAGATACAAAGCTTTATATTTTGGTCTGTACTGATTACAGATCGATTTTGCAATATACATGTAGTTGGTTGTTCATACGTGTATGTATGTATGTATGTATGTATGTATGTATGTATGTATGTATGTATGCATGTATGTATGTACGTACGTACGTAGTACGTATGTATGTATGTATGTATGTATGTATGTATGTATATATGTATGTATGTAGCAACAATCATTTGAAGCCAATAACCAAAGTTTCACCTCGGCTATCAAGACACGTCTTGCTCCACAATCACCAGTGTTTTCTTTAGCCCGATCTTTATAATCGCCTCACAGCGACAGTCACGTTCTCACTCATTTACAAATACAATGTCTCCAACAGGAATAAGAAGAACTGGAACAGAGACAGACTTCTTGGTATCAGTTCAAACTCCTCGATTACGGCGATAAGATATTCTTTTGTAAATGTCATAAAAGAGTAAACAAAACAGAAACATTGGTGAGTGGCCTCGAATATAGAGTAACATGCACACACACACACATGCACATGCACACGCACACGCACGCACAGACACATAGACATACACACATACAGACGTGAACATTTCATCTTGTTAGAAGGTATGCAGCCCCATATTAATTACTAATGTGTCCTCTTATTTTAAGTTAATATCGGTATGATTTGAGGGAGATTTCGCTGTTATTTCTAGCATAGCAGATGAAGCGATTATACAAAGGTAAGGTTTTAGGCTCACCTCTGTTGGTGAGTGTGGCTAGCTGACTGAAACGACCTCAGTGTATAACTGGTACGCAGTTTATTACTCATCAGAGAGATGATCCCGTTAAAATGGGAATCTAGAGCGTGTAATGACATGATTGAACTCTGCATTTTGTCACGTAATTTTTAATCTTTAATCTTTAATTCGTCTCTCTATAGTTATCTTTTATAATTTGAATATTGATTTAAAGAAAGAACTATCATAATGTTCTCCTGCCATGCGGGCAGCCTGGGTTCGATTCCCAGTCGATGCACATGCTTTCTTTTGTCTTCGTGTCTTAGCAGTTTGGCAAAAGGGACCGATAGAAAAGTAGCTGACTTTGAAGGTGGCGACCCAACATGGTCACAGTCCATAGACTGGAGGAAGCGGACAATGATAATGTCTCACATTTTGTGAGGAAGGTGTGTGTATGGGGTGGGTGGGGAGGTGGAGAGGTTGATAAAGTCGATCGCCAAAACATAACTGTGTTGTTGTTGTTGTTGAGTCCCATGTCAAATCGGACAGTTTTATAATCAAAACTGTTCCAACCAGGATTTGAACTTTCAACGGCGTCAGTTATAATTTTAGGCAACGAAGTGGCAGAGTTGTTACAGTGTTGAATAGAAGAAGGCCTTGTATTATTTGTTATGACTCTATACACTCTGAGTTCGAATCTCATCGTGGTCAGAATTTACTTTTATCTTTCTGAGGTCAATAAATATAATATCAATCAAGTATTATTCTTTCTTATTTGTCCATTGTATCTTTCTTTCAGAATGTATTTATATATTTTTAATCCATCATGTAGAATTGTCCTTTAAATCCATCTCTAATCGGAGTCATGTTTGCCGGTTGAATTACCAGGTCTTTCGTATCTTCACACTACATATGTATGTATGTATGTATGTATGTATGTATGTATGTATGTATGATACTTTTTTCTAGAGTACATGTTTATGATACTTTTAAAAGAAGGATGGCAGTGACTTCGAAGTTTCGGCTCACTAGCCTTCGTTGGACTGTATAGATGTTGGTTAACAGTCTGAAACTTCGAAGTTATAGTCACCTCCTTTCTTGTAAACGCATAACACACACACACACACACACACACACACACACACACACACACACACACACACACACACACACACACACACACACACACACACACACGCATGAGGTTATGTTATTGTCTCTCATAAACATAAAACTTTATAATTAAGTTAATAGGTCACAATAAGCATTTCTTTCGAATATTCAAACATTTATTTGAAACTAACAAAGAATTTACACGCTCGATTTATTTATATTGAAGTCACAAGTTCTAATTTTCCATGGATGTATTTTCCTATTCAATTTTCGTTTTGAAATTAAAAACAATAGTTTTTGTTTTTAACAAGAAACGAACAAAAAATACCACAAGAACTCACGTACAATGTAGATTTATAACAAACTGCTCTCTTTGTCTTTCATTCTCTTGTGTCTATACGGATAACATCTAAATAGTGTATCTGTCTGTCAGTCACCGTTTATATATTGTGCCTGTCTATGCATGTAGGGAACATCTCGCAGTCTAGCTTTACAATCATTATCTACACAATGTCTATTTACTGTGTCTATATATCAGTCAACATCTACACGCCGTGTCCATCCATCCAGCATCGACATTCTGTGTTCTCTATCATCTAGTCAATGTCTACACACTGTATCCATCTATCTAGTGAACATTTGCACACTTTGTGTTTATATATCCAGCCAACATCTATACACTGTATATATATATATATATATATATATATATATATATATATATACATCCAGCATGCATCTACACACCATATTTATCTATCGAACCCATTTACCTTCTAAACATCTACTGGCTATGTCTCTCTTGGTCAACATTCAGACAATAGTTCACTGGGTCAACACCCAGCTATGGCGTCCATCTTATCCAAACAACAATTAGAAAGAGACTTTACCCGGTCAGCCGACATGCCAAGCTAGAAATAACAATGAAATCATCCCCAAGTCTCACCTTGTTATATCAGAAAAATAAAGGACAATGAGTAATGTACTCCTAGAAAGACTTGGTCAGAAATAATACTGCGGTTTCTGGTTGGTAAATCTCTGCCCATGGATCTGTCTTGGGCCGTGGCTTGACAGAATCATTCCAGCCTCGAACTTTAGACACATTCTTTTCTTGTTCTTTATGATCGGAGTTCAAATCCTCGGCTCAACTGGGCTTTTCATCCTTTCAGTGTCGATAAATAAAATACCATACAGCGGCGGCGGCAGCAGCAACAACAACAACAATGGCAGCAGCAGCGACGACGACGACGACGACGACGACGATGATGACGAGGACGACAACAACAACAACAACAACAACAATAGTTAGTGTTTGAGGTGACATAATATGAAAATGTAGCAAAAATCTGTATTTCTCGACTAATTTCTCAAAAACCTTAATATGTAGAGATTACAATTATCTAATCAACAGCCACAGCACGTGACCTAACTAATGAAAGCATAATATTGATTACAGTTCGTTAAGAAAAAAAGAAAAACACAAACGAAACACAAAATAAGAATCCTGACGCCCTTTTTTTTTTGCTCTCGACCTGGTCTTAGATAAGTGTGGCGACGAATATATAAAGCATC
>NC_068995.1:1004685-1005456 GCF_001194135.2 Octopus bimaculoides | reverse complement strand
TGTTTTATTGTGTTCTTATCTCTTCCAGGAAGAATTCTAACAGGAACATTTCTTTTGTACAGATTTGGACTTGGAAATACTCTAATGCCAAAATATTTTTCTCAAGCTCAAACACAAAAAAAGAAAAGAAAAAGAAACAAAAAACAACATAAAAAAGATACACCAGCAACAATAACAAAAAATAAATAAAAGTAGCAAAAAGAAAAGAATAACAAAGCAACAAATCACACAACATTGTGACTGTTGCAAACAATTGAAAATAAGAACAATGAGGAGGTTAAGGACTTTTCATAATTGTGTTTCAGTGAGTCGCATTGTAACTGTAACGTTTAGGTGTTCAACATAATGGGCGATTCTTCTGGAAGACAATGGCATCGATGGTGTAGCGGGGAGAGAGAGAGAGAGAGGGGGGAGAGCTTGCAAGACGAGGCTATTGTGGTCTTTGTGATCTGTAAATAACGAAGGAATTATTCCAGGGACCATTTAATGGCAGAGGAATTGAAATTCTTTTACTCTTTGACAGACTGGCAGCTAAATTGTTTTCTATCGGTCTGGTTTATTTCAACTTCCCCCCTCTTTTTGTTATTAAACGTGGCCTAGACATGGAAGTGGGTGGGGGCTGAGGGGTAAACTCACGGGACGACCATGTGAGAGATGAAGAACCAAACACGGTTCTCTAATCGGTCCGCCTACATAGGTTTGACAATATCACGGGATTTTCAATTCTATGATCGGTGGACCACCACCACCACCACCACCACCACCACCACC
>NC_068995.1:1002118-1004213 GCF_001194135.2 Octopus bimaculoides | reverse complement strand
ACACACACACACATCACGCACACACAACACACACACACACACACACTGACACATTCACAGAGAAACAGACACCTTTTCACTAAATGAAGTAACCCGAAAGATTGCAGTGTGAAACATATTGGAGAAAATTCCAATATCTATGAGTGTGTGTGTGTGTGTGTGTGTGTGTGTGTGTGTGTGTGTGTGTGCGTTTGCGTATGTATCTGTACCTGTCTCTCTTTCTCTATATACTGTATATGTATGCATGTATGTATGTATAGATTATCTATCTATCTACCTACCTACCTATCAATCTATTTATGTCTGTATATGTATATTTTTATGTCTCTCTGTATTCTGTATATATGTATATATGTATGTACGTATGCATTCATGTATGTATGTTTGTATATATATATATATATATATATATATATATATATATATATACAGATAGATAGACAGATATAGATAGAGCTAGATAGACAGATTGATAGAGAAATATAGATGGATAGCTGTATGAATTAACTTGTGCAACAACAAAAGTGGCAAAGCACTTGTCAGTCTATTGACAAGTTAAGATGTATAAAATTAAGAAAAGACACCGGAGCGAAGCTATTCACTGCGAAAACACCTGTTCACCACAGTATCTTGCCGTCAAAGACTTTGCTCTACGCAACAAGTACGTGGTTTACATTGAATAACAAACCGTCTTAGAAATGGTTAAAGCATAAAGGAATTCATATCTCTTGCAACAATTCCATCTCTATTTCTTTTCTTTATGGAATTTCGAAAATTGAAACATAATCAAACGTCACTGATAAAACTAGACGCCATGTCAACATGTGGGAGTATGCTGTTTGTGCGTGTACGCGTGTGTGTGTTTGTGAGTGTGTGGGGTGGTGGTGGTGGTGTTTGTGTGTGTATGTGTGTGTGCGTGTAGGTTATACGCTGTTTGTGTAGACATATGGAGATAATGATATCATTCTTCTTCATCTTCTAAGTCTTCTCCCTTTCCTCCTCATGTATATATATATATATATATATATATATATCAAATAATGCGTTATAATACTATTCCACATATACAAAAACAGCCATACCAACAATCCAACATACCTCCATCATCAGCTGCCCCACAGATATCATTATGGTTTCGACACCTGGGCAGAACCATTCAATCCGGCAGTGTCAACAGCGCTAAAATAAATGTTGTTTGGGAACAAACCAAAGAAACCACAACTTTCAAACACATTTATCCTATATATGTATATATAAATATATATATATATATGTATGTATGTATATGTGTGCTGCTGTATTCCCGAAAACTTAAAACAGCATTTTTCTTGATAATTTTTTTCATTGTTCGCTTTTCAATGTTTTTGAAGCGCCATAAAAATAAAATATTTCTTTCTTTCGCATCCTACCCCCTCACGCCTCCCGCACAACAGTGAAAATTTGATTAGTGCTGCATTTGTTGATCTCGTAGATTTTTACCATTTTATTCCTCAACAGCAAAACTCCTCTTTTGCTTCGTCTCCCACACATTGCTGAAGATAACACTTGCCTCTCCCTCTCGTACGAACACCTGTTTTGTATTTCTCAAAAATGTTTTCTTTTTCTCTCGTTTCCTTTCGTTGTTTGCCGAGAAGATTAAAGAGAAAATTACGTGAAGATGCTAAAGAATTTATTAGAAACTCCATAATCGATTGGTATCTGTCTGTAGCTGAAAGGCACCAAAATTCTTCACGACTTTTTGGCTCTGACGTCAGTGTTTTCAAAACAATGAGCCAAAAAAATAAAATAAGATAAAAACCCCCAGAAATGTAAAAATTATCAAAATTCTCTCATTTGCCATCGAAGACATTTTTCTTTGCCCAGTTTTCTGAGATAGGACTACTACTACTACTACTACTACTACTACTACTACTACTACTACTACTACTACTACTACTACTACGACTGCTGCTGCTGCTGCTTTTCTTTTTAATAAACATTTTTCTATCAATCCAACTTATTTAATTATATTTTGCAATTTCGCATCATATATTATTTGTAATAAAAAAACCTCTTCTTCTTCTTCTTCTTCTTCTTCTTCTTCTTCTTCTTCTTC
>NC_068995.1:998027-999600 GCF_001194135.2 Octopus bimaculoides | reverse complement strand
CACACACACACACACACACACACACACACACACACACACACACGCACACACATTGCCTTTTCTTTAATTATTTGATATCAACTCCCACAATCAGTAAACGACTAAACCACTTCCGCTACATTGCACCTCTTCCATGACTTGTTATTACAAAACCACATGTGTTAAATTATTTTAACGTGGTGCTCTTGGCTGTGTCTGTTTCCGTGGCGCAGACGGTAGGGCACGCAGCGAGTTGTTTCTTATAAACTGAGATCGACTTTTGCTGTAGTATATTCGATATTTTGTGAGAACTACAGGTGATAACATAGGTAATTCTATGAGATGAAAAATCTACGATCAGTTAAGATTATTCATGTGATGTATGGACAGAACTCCCTCTACGTGGTTTTAAAAAGAAACAGTGCTCAAACAGACAAGGGAAATAACTCTGATAAGATCAGTTGATTGAAAGTTTTGGAATAATATAAGATTTGAAACCATGATTTACAAACCATATCTCACTTACCAAATGTGATTCATTTTATGTTTGTCCTTTGTAGCTCTGTTCCTTTTCTGCAACTTTTGTTTATCATTTTTGAAATTTGAATCCATTGTAACTCTTTTCAGGCTTGAGATGACGATGCAGGTGTACCAATTACAAAACAGAAAAGCAACAACGAATTGATCTGACAACCCAGTAATATGTTCGGGTAATATTCGGAATAACGAATAGACTGAATGATTCTAAGAATACACACAGGCGATAGATGTTACCATATGGATGAAGAATTGCTCCAATGGTTTCGGAAGAATCAGCGAGAACTAAAAGCAGAAGGATATAAGGGTTGGATGGAGCAAATAATAAATGTATTTTGGGAAACAAAAGGGCCGTTTAAGGATCTAGGTTGGCGGCAGGGTGTGCAAATTTAGGGAGATTTGGTTGTTATTTCGAGTGCGTAGAGAAGACAGATACAGTGATGCTCATTGTCTCGATACACTCACACATATGCATGTATGTATGCGACTTTATACATACATACGCGTGCGCGCACACACACATGCATTCTTAGATATATTTGAATGTTTACAAATATATGTGTGCGTATATATATACGTGTAAAACGTCTTTTCAAAGACTTCGTTACTCTTACATACATACATACATACATACATACATGCATACATACATGCATACACGCACACATACACGCACACATACACGCACACATGCATACACGCACACATACACGCACACATACATACGCATTCAATACTTTTTAATTGGAAATCTGGTTTTCAATATGTATATATATGCATTATCTATCTGTCTGTCTGTCTGTCTAATATATACAGGACATGTGTGTGTGTGTATAAATATATAAATACACTCATACACACACACTCATACACACAAATATATCTACATGTATGTGTGTGCAAGTACACACACACAATGATACCCCCCCCCCCCACGCCCCATATCCTATTCAGCAGAGTGTAAAATTGCGTACCTTTATTTTCCTAAGTTTCCCATAAAACCATAACTGTTCTCGATGTTGTTCTGGGTCTTTGTGTCCTGAGGTGGTGGGGGTAG
>NC_068995.1:997510-997859 GCF_001194135.2 Octopus bimaculoides | reverse complement strand
TCCTCGACATCCATCACCATCCTCACCATCCTCCTCCTCCTCCTCCTCCTCCTCATCATCATCATCATCATCATCATCATCATCGTCGTGATTGTCGTCTTCACCATCATCATCATCATCATCACTGTGACCATCATCATTTTCATTATGATGACCATTATCTTTATCAACGACAGTACCACCACCATCACCACCACTACTACTAACAGCACCATCACCACCACCAACGCCGTCGCCCCCGCTCACCACCAGAACTATGATGAACCAAATCTCACCCGATATATATATATATATATATAATATATATATGTGTGTGTGTGTGTGTGTGTGTGTGTGTGTGTGTGTGTGT
>NC_068995.1:990164-996944 GCF_001194135.2 Octopus bimaculoides | reverse complement strand
GAGAGAGAGAGAGAGAGAGAGAGAGAGAGAGAGAGAGAGAGAGAGAGAGAGAGGGTGGAAAGGGGAGGAGTGATAGTGAGAGAATTAAAGTGTAGTACATGTATATATATTTATAGATACACACACATATACACAAACACATATATACTTATACATGTGTTTGTGTATGCATATATGCAAATATATGCAAATGCAAGCACATGCATGTCACGCACATACACACACACACTGTTTCATACTCATATATAATTAGGTATAATCATTCTTTGAAATATGTATTTGACTGATAACACACATTGTGATACAATAAAGTCGAACTCAACCACGCACCATGCACACACACACACACACACACACACACACACACACACACACACACACACACTCATACACACATGCACGCACGCACACACATACATATGTACATACCCACATCATTGGACTGTACAATGACGATAGCCTAGCAGTCTTCACACAAACAAATTGGCCATACATGAGGTACGTGTGTGAGACAATTATATTACAGTCAACATCAACAAATGCAGAGTTAACTTCCAAGTTATAATATGAGGCGAAGAAACAGCAAGCAAATGGAAAGCAGAAGTTCTGCTCACAGACAACGATTCCAAATTCTGCTAAGATATCAAAACCATAGCAAGTAGCAGAACAAAGAGGAAATCTAAGATTTCTTCAGGTAAGGCAACTTTGAATTGAAGCCACCAATTATCAACATATTGCACTAATATAGCGCGTCCAAAGAATTTAGAACAATCTGTTCATTATTCAAGAACGAAAAGCAATGGAATGAGTAATGAAATAATTTGATTCAACCCACCGTTCAATGGACGCTTAAAATTCAACATAACCCGAGATTTCGTTGCCTTAATTTAAAAACTCAAACCAGAGTATCACAATGGTTCAACAATGGTGTTTGTGCGTGTGTGTATGTTTGTGTGTGTGTGTGTGCGTGTGTGAATTTGTGTGTGCGAGATATGTGTATGTATATATATATATATACGCACGTATGTATAATACGTGTAAAGAAAGTGAGGTTATTCTCGATCCTTTTTTCTCTGGGCCAAAGAAATCACGATTGTAAATATTTCAGCATAGAAATATGTTTGTACAGAATTACAAACATATCAACCGCCACCACCACTACCGCCGCCGCCACCATCACTGCCACCACCACTGCGCCGCTACCACCACCACCGCCGCCGCCACAAAGAACAACAACAACAATAGCAATAATAAATCAAAATAATTAACTTCATTTACAGCAGCAACAACAACAGCAATAATCTATAATAAAGACCTTCTATTAAATAATAATGTAAATATATTTTCGTCTCCAATCTTCACTTTGGTCATGCCGCCATTTCTTGCGAAAGAATCCATTTCATTCATTCGCATTTGTTCCTTATTTCTTTGTTTTATCTTTCATCTTTCTTGTTTTGTTACTTCTTCATTGTCTTTTTATATTCTCTTTCTTTTTTCTTTCTTTCTTTCCTTTCTTTCTTTTTCTTTCTTTCTTTATTTCTTTCTGTCTTTCTATCTATCTATCTATCTATCTATCTATCTATCTATCTATCTATCTATCTATCTATCTATCTATCTATTCATTCATTCATTCGTTCATTCATTCATTCTTCTCTGTCATTCTTTCATTATTTTATTTTGCATCTCTTTCCTTCCACACACACTCTCCACAGTCTGTGTGGTCTTTACATCCTCCTCTCTCCCTCTCTCTTTCACTATCACTTCTACTCTATCTCTCCTTTACACACACACACACTCTCTCGTTCAGTATCTTTCTCTCTCTAATTCTCCTCTCTTTCTAAACATCTTCTCCTTCTATCTCAACGTCTCTCTCTCTCTTTCACTCTCTTCTCCACCACCACCACCACCACCACCGCCACCTTCTTTATCAAAACAGTCATCTATTTTCACCAAACAAACCGCGATAGAAATTGTTTTTAAAACGTTGGCGCGTGAGCCTTATATTGTTGTTATTCTTGTTATTTAACTCCGTGTCAACCTTTCATCGAGCAGACAAATGCTCAAAGCCTTTCCGACAATGACCACTTCTCTCTTGTCTTCAGGAATAATATACATTTACGACCTCAGTATTCAATGAGTTTCTTTTAAAACGGTGTGATGTAAGATTTGGCTGATATTTCCTCCAAGTTGAGCAACTGCATAGAAAATCGCGTTATTGCTTCATGTTGTACAGCTGAGGTGCGTTTTGTTGCAATTTGTTCTGTTGGAATTGTGTGGAGTGGTGCGTAAGGATCCTGTTTTATAATAATTATTGGTGTCCTGATCTATTCGGCATATTAACAACATTAGAACTCCACATTGAACGCCACCCTCCCGGGTCAAACCGTACCCTAGGGTCCTTGCATGTATGTCACAGGGATAACTATTGGCTCCCTGGACATCTAAGTGTCCCGGGCAGTTTAAGACGGTTGGATAGTGTTGTGTAATGTTCTGCAGTGTTGGCTGCATTGTATTATATGTATTGTCTAATGTTGTGTTGTGGTGTTCAAGCCTGTACCATCTGTACGTATCGTATTTTATTGAGGTTTTGTTCTGAAATGGAATTATTTTGTTTTGTGGCGTACTTATCATCCATTCATATCGATATCACCACCACCACCACCACCACCACCACCACCACCACCATCATACCTGCCAATTCCACTTCCAGTATAACCCAACGCCACCATCACCGCTAACACCTCCACCATCCAGTCACCCCTCACCCTTTTCCTATTTGTCTCACTTCCTTGGTGGTCTGTTCCATCAGCAGAAATCCCTAGTCATTGTAAACAGGATCCACACAGAAACAAAAACAATTTAACTAACCCCCACCTCCACTTCCCACTCCCCCGTTAATTGCACTTCTGCCCAACACTAATTACTACTTCACCCGCTATTCTTTTACATGCATTATACATACATAAACGCACACACATATTCATACACACATGTACACACATGGGCTATACTGCTAGTATATATATATATATATATATATATATATATATATAGCGTTGCTATTATGCAAAGGTGTCGTAAGTTCAAAACGTTGATTTTTCAGAAAACGTAGCTACATCTTTCGTTTAACATGTTTTTAGTATTATTATTAATTGCATAAGCGACTCAACGTGAGCGCCTCAGCGAAATGGTTTGATTTAGTAGAAATAGCAGCGAGACCGTCTTAAATAACATAAGAACTCATTATATTATGCAGTCTTCGATGCACTTTTGTCGAAACAAAAGTCGCAGTGATAAGTAGTGGAGCGTTTTTGGTCGTATCTTCTCAGTGAAAGATGACCTGAGACTAGGCAACAACACACAAAAAAAAAAAACATCATCATCTTCATCATCGTCATCATCACCGTGACCATCATCAGAACAATAACAATCACGGCCCATGGAATAACCCTCCCACCACCAACACCATAACAATAACAACAATCATTTCATAGTTTTCCACCATTTTCATTTTTCGTAAATTTTCCCACAATTCCTTCTGTGTCCTTCTCGAACGTTCTCTTTTTCTTTTCACTTTTTGTCTCCTTTTCCTTTATTCAAATGTTTGCTGATTTATTTGTTTGTTTCTTTCTTTCGTTCTTTTTCATTCTATCAATGTATTTTTTCGCTCTCTCTCTCTCCCTCCCTTTATCATCTCGACTCAATTATCTTTTTCTTCAGTAAATGAATGTCGACTTATTGAAAAAACACAAACTGTGTTGTGTCTGCAACGGGGTGAAAGAATTGTGCGTGCGCGCGTGTGTGCAAATGTATATATGAATATATATGTGTGTATGTATATATACATACATATATATATATATATATATATATATATATACACATGTATGTTTTCATTCAATTTTATTCAGATTTGGTGCACGTATTTGTACTTACATATACATCGATACATGCGTACTTACATGCACACTCCTACGTATATACGCACATGCACATACACATGTATACACATGCATACATAAGTGTGTATGCGAATTCATGTATGTGTGTATGTTTGTGTGTATGTGTGCGTGCGTGCGCATGCGCATTACTTCCAACACCATAGGGAAAGGCGATTAGAAAACAAAAGAGCAAACGAGAATAAAATGCATGTTGTGGGATGTGGGTGGGTGGGGGTAATTCCCAGTTGGATAATCCTTGAATAATACTTAACTCCGCCATAACATATGAGGGGAAGGAGGAGGAGGAGGAGGAGTGGGGGATGAAGGACATGTGTATGGGAGAAGGAGAACGATGTAAAGGACGGGAGTCGGGGTGTGAGTAGAATGGACCCGTCAGGAAAAAAAAAGCCAAGCATTTCTTTTGCTCTTCTGCCTACCCTGTTACTTCCTCACCTTAATGACAAATAATAATGATAATAATGATGATGATGATGATGATGATGACGGTGACAATGATGATGATGATGGCGATTCTTTCTTCTAAAGGCGCAAGGCCTGAAATTTTGGGGAAGGTCGCTTGTCGATTATATCGACCCCTCAGTTCACTACTGGTACTTAATTCATCGACCTTGAAAAGACGAAAGGCAAAGTCAACGTTGGCGGCATTTGAACTCAGAACCGGATGGAATGCCATGAGCTTTTTGTGCGACGCACTAACGATTCTGCCAGCTCTTTCTTTATTATTACCACAAGTGCAACGGATAGCGGCGTCACAAGGAGAAATTATAAAACGATGGGGGAGGTTACACAGAATCAAAGATGAGAAAACCGGCGTAAAACAATAAAAACAGGAAATGAAAGCCTTTATTAGGTGGACAGCCAGAAGGGGTCCAATCAGGGGACTCCACAGATCCAGAATTAACTTTAATATGGAAGTACAAATAATCTTTTCCAACTGAGTTCTTCACCATAGGTGTCCGCAGAATAACAAAACCAGTTTGGTGGAATCATTAGAGCGTCAAATAAATTAATTTGCAGTAATCGTTCCGGATACTTGCCCTCTGTGTTCAAATCCTACCACAGTTCATTTTAATCCTTTCGGTGATTCATAAATATAATGTCGATCCTGTACTGAGGTCGGTCCTTCTCACTCTCTTTTTCTTTGTCTGTTTGTCTCTTTCTCTGGAAGAAATCGGCTGCGGTCAGACCGAGAGAGAGAGAGATGGGTGCTCGACTAGGTCTGAAAATATCCGAGACACGCCGTATGTCACAACGACGACGTCCTTACAACTCTATGAAAGGGTTAAAGACCCACAAGAAATATGCAGAGCAGAAGCCCATTCTCTTGGTTTATACATGACACTCTCATACATATTTCAGTAAATTTACTGGGGTGAGGGGGAACGGTATTTCCGTCTCCATGCTTATTTTTCTCTAAGAGACGAATGAAAAAATACTGAGGAGGGCTTGGCCGAATAGGAAAATGTCGGGCTTCAGTTCTTTAAACCCTGTACATCATGCATTCACTTTGACCCTTACTACCAGACAGTGGAAAACTGCCGGCGTTTCATGACCAAACGAATGCAGGGAGCCGATCTTCACGTACGATCGTTTCCGTATTCATCCAACAAATGACAACGACTTCGTCAGCAATGCTCTGACACAAACAACATATTTAGAACGATTTCCTTGCTTTGCACGCATCTCGGAGAGTGTGTGTGTGTATGTGTATGTATGTGTGTGTGTGTGTGTGTGTGTGTGTATGTGCATATGATGGTGCCTACGTGTATTTGCGTGTGCAAACAGAATTACGTCTCTTACGTTCGATTAATATATTTATTGTCGACTTAGAAGTGGATCCCTTGGTTAGACCACGAGGCTTCAACTCATTTGGAACTGGGATCGAACTTACAAGTTTTTACCTTACATCAAAGAACTGTCAAGGATAGCTTTTTGTTTCTCACAAGCTACCGAAAGTAAATAGCGTAACCTTCTTAAAGACAGTAAAAAGAAAATGTCGCCAAGCATAACAAAATTGACACGAATGTACGAAGTCAACAGACGTGTAAGAGAAACGCAAAGTACTTAGACTCGTCGTTTAGGCTTGGGTCTGTATCAAGTATGACATTCACGGAACAGTGAACCGAGTGATTTATTTTGAATAATTAATTCTCTAAAGAAATATTTCATTAAATCAGAAGGATTTGACATATTTAGGACTATTCTGGTTGGTGCTGTACAAAATTACTTGTTTTCTGTGGCTGTTAACACGCACGTTAGTTTATATTTTGGTTAATATTTCTGGTTCATCTGGAATTCAAATTCCGCCGCTTCTCTGCCCTAGGTGTCAGGAAGACACTCAGCAAGAAACGGAAACAGAACTGAAAGAAGATGACAATCAAAATAATAATAATAATAATAATAATAATAATAATAATAATACTAATAATACTAATAATGATGATGATGATGATGATGATAATGATGATGATGATGATGACGATGATATAAAAACTCTAATGTAGGTGATAAAAAAAAGGACTAGAAATTTAGGGAGTAGGAACGGAATATTAACAACATTATTAATCATCAAAATTACAAGAGAAAATAGGAAATAAAATATGCTTCTTTTGGTCATTAATTTATCATTAATATTGCGCTAATAGAAGAGAGTGACTCTCTAACGACCAATAAACAGTTTTCTAAAACCTAGTGTTTCCTTAATTTCATAAATAACAGCTGTCTTGAGTGCAAAACAAGTCTGCTCCTTGTGTAGTTTTCTATCAGTATCTCCTTGTTCTACCTCTCCATCATTATATATGTTTGTAGATATATATAT
>NC_068995.1:989144-989324 GCF_001194135.2 Octopus bimaculoides | reverse complement strand
CTCTCTCTCTCTCTCTCTCTCTCTCTCTCTCTCTCTCTCTCTCTCTCGCTCTTTCTCTTTCTTTCTCCCTCTGCATGCGTGTGTATGTATAAGTAGGTGTAATTTGATGACTAATGGACTTGTGAAAATGTACATACATACATACATACATACATACATACATATATATATATATATATA
>NC_068995.1:985292-988323 GCF_001194135.2 Octopus bimaculoides | reverse complement strand
CGTCGTTGCCAGGCAATTTTTACAATAGAATGTCTTCTATAAATTTTTTATTTATTCCATATCAGAGCATGTCTTCCCCGACAGACAGGCCTCTTGATCAGGACAGATTTGCGCAATTTTTGCCAAACAACTTCGTTGAGAATTTTTTGCCATTTAAAATTATTTACATGTCTGTTCGACCGTTTCGCATGACTTTATTTATTAAAACTTCAGAAGTTCTTACAACTTTGATCGTCGTAATGCTTTACCTTAGTTTGTTTAATAAAAATTCCTCCTCCTAATGATTTTGCTTTCATTTCGTGGTAGACAGTTTTCATGCAGAAAATGCCAGCTATCATGCAGTTGTCATGTAGAAAATGCAATCTTCCAAATCATGTTTTCTGATTAGGTAAAATTGAGTGTGAGTGTTTCTTTGCAATGGACAGCAAAAAATCCAGTTACCCCCTCTCTCCCTAAAGGTACGTATTCCTCATGCCCACCTTTCTGTATGTGTGTGTGTGTGTGTGTGTGTGTGTGTTGTATCTATATATTTACGAAAGTATATATGCAGTGTCGCGTGTGTATGACAGCTGTATTAACGTAATCACCCTATTATCACCGCTGTTTTCGCCTTCACTGTTATAAATCAGCCTCTTTCTGTTACTACCTTTCCCTCAGCCTAATACTTTTTGAAACCCTCTTATTTTATCATATAATCCGCCCAACACTCCCGAGGGGCACATTATAGCTTTTTTTAAAAAATCCAATTAGCCTATAATTGAACTGGATGTTAGTGTAACGTATGCAAAGTTGCGTGAATATTAGCTCGCTGGTTTAGGCACTAAGATGATTACTGACAGACAGACAGACAGAAATTTCCATCTATATATTAGATGTATGAATGTATATATTTATATACATTCTTAATAATAAACTTCATCTCCGTATAACATATACCGTACGTTAGATTCATAAAATATCTACATTATTAAAATATATGATAATCCTAGTTCAATTAACAAATACATCTTTAAAAATTATAATTAATGAAATAATAATTAGATTTAATCAATCTATTAATATTTTTGTATAATTATATTGTTTTTATTGGAAATGTTATGATTAATTATAATTTGAACAAATCATTTGATATTAGTGAATTTCGCGAGGAATAAAAAAAGAAATTCAATTATATTTACTTATATATTATTTGTGCTTTTAATCATTAGTTTAATAAATACTTCGTATATATATACACCCTCTTACATATAAACTTATAAAGGTTCATTAGTCTACTAACTTCCGTTTACACAAACACACACGCGACCCCATTTATATACATATATACACATATACACATACGCAGGTATATATATGTATATATATAGACACTTACTCGTACAGAATATAATATAACATACATGAATATACACATTTATTTTCTTTTCAATAATTTATTTTAAAATAAACCAAATCGGACCTCTATCTGCAGCACATTAAGTTTTAATAGGCTCTGTATTTCCGTTTAATTATATATATAAACATATATATATATATATATATATATATAAACATATATATATATATATATATATATGTGCGTGTGTGTAATGTATGTATGTCTCTCTGTATTATGTATCCATATGTAGCTACAGACGGAAGTTGATACACTATTAAAAGTTAAGTGTTGCACAGATAATTATACTGTTTGGCTGTATTTTAAAATGATTATTAAATATAAATAGCGAATGAATAAAAGCATATTTGTTTATTTCTTTAATACTAAAATATTAAAGTGTTTAACAAATTCTTTCAATTACTATATTAACAGCGGTTTCAAATTTTGGCACAAGGCCAGAAATTTCGAGGAGTGGGTAAGTCGATTGCATCAACTCCAGTACTCAGCTGGTATTCATAATGTCAACTCCGAAAGGATGAAAGACAAGGTCAACCTCGGTGGAATTCGAACTCAGAACGCGATGACGGACGAAATGCTGCGAAGCACCTTGTCTGGAATTACCATATTAATATAATATGATATGATATGATATGATATTATTTTATAGTAATATTGCAATAAAGGCAGCAAGCTAGCAGAATCGTGAGCACACCAGGCAAAAGGCTTAGTAATAAGATTGCTTGGTAATAAAATGCAGACGACCAGCTGGATGGATCCTTCGAACTTTCACAACGAGAGAATTGTAGACGATGATGGTCCTTTGAAGGGTATACGTCCTCAGCCGCTTGGACTACTGCTCCCAGCAATGGTCACCACACAATATAAAATTAACGGTGGAATTCGAAGCAATGCAACGAAGCAACACAAAGAAAATCGTCTGAATCCAACGTATCAGCTACTGGGAAAGAAAGACTGAAACAATTAAAACTCTTCTCCCCGGAACAAAGGCAGGAAAGATACGCAGTGATATACATCTGGAAAATCCTGGAAGGACTTGTACCAAACTTTGGCATTGAAACTTACACAAGCAGCAGAAGGGGGCGTCACTGCATAGTGCCAAAGATCCCAGCATCTCCATCAAGATACAGGTCCAGATACTGCAACAGCTTGGGCTTCAGTGGGGCCACAGCTCTTCAATATCCTTCCAAAATGCCTGAGAGACCTACCTATTTAGCGAAAACCTAGATACATATGCAAGCGCACATGCACACCTATGTGGGATGGTTCATTCATGAAGAATCGGGTAATAAAACCTGGCAGTATTTGCTACGGTCCTTTAAGTTTTTAGTTCAACTCCTACCGAGGTTAAGTTTGTCAAAACAGATCAGACGAGGGGCAGTGGATTGACGGAAGTGGAGTCTGTTGAATTCATGTGAGGCACATTACCAGACATACATACATATAGAACACACACGCACACGTACACGCCTACATGCATGCAATCAGATACACATCTGTAAGTATATGTATGCATATATGTATATGTATATATGTATATATATATATGTATATAAATATATACATAAACACATATACTTACATATATATATATATGTGTGTGTGTGTGTGTGAGTGTGTGTGTGTGTGTGTGTG
>NC_068995.1:982612-985167 GCF_001194135.2 Octopus bimaculoides | reverse complement strand
ATATATATGTATATATATATATGTATATAAATATATACATAAACACATATACTTACATATATATATATATGTGTGTGTGTGTGTGTGAGTGTGTGTGTGTGTGTGTGTGTGTGTGTGTGTATACATGTGTGTGCGTGTGTGTGTGTTTGTACAACAGCTGTTTCTGTTGATGATTCAAGACAAATTTACGGCTTTTAGTCAAAAAGTAGGTGGAGCTTTCCGCTCTTTAATTTGATCAAATTGCAGATTACAAGATTCTTATTAACCTAACCAGGTTAATAATAATAGCGATAATGATACTACTACTACTACTACTACTACTACTACTACTACTACTACTACTACTACTACTACTACTATTACTACTACTACTACTACTACTACTAAAAGTAGTTGGTGTAATAATTTTACTATCGTAAACAAATTAGTTTCAAATAACATCATCACTAAAAAGCGGAAATAAGTTCTTATGATATATCTACGTGTATATATGTTCATATAAATATAACTATAAATATCAATATATATATATATATATATATACATACATACATACATACATACACACACACACAAATATATACACATATGTATATATACGTATCAATATATATATATAGATATATATACATATATATGTATGTATATATATATAAATATATATGTATAATATACATATAGTTATATACGTAGATGCATGTATATATGTATATATGTGTATATGTGTACATACATAAATACATATATGCACGCACAATCACATACACACACAGATGCACACACACGTATACATACATATATGTATATATGAGGGGAGCTTAAAATGAATTTAATTGGACGAGAAGAGTTTCTTTTTAATCAAAGCCTTGATCAATGAACATGACGAGGCAGTAAACATGATATGCTTGTACACACACACACACACACACACACACACACACACACATACACACACACATACATACACACACACACGCCACAACCATCCTCCCACGCGCTCGCGCGCATTCACACATGTTTCAATGATTTATAGATTTATAGCATACCTGTTTTTTTTTTAAGAAAAAGTCTTAACTTTACTCTGAAAGCAAACGAAATGCCTTCATTGCGAGTTTTGTCTCTTTATAATCGACTTAACTAGTTTCGATTCTTGTTAAACCTTCATCAGAGAGAGATTATCTTCTATCGCTGTTGAGCTTATTGCGTCGACAAAGATTCAACTAAACTAACAGACACACACCACCCTCTGACCCACGGCTGTGCTGTCTCCTCTCTTTCTCTTTCCTACAATGGTTTCTGCTATTCGGGGCTGGCTGGTCATTCACCTCCATCCCTCAGGCAGCCTACGACTCACTCGTCTTCAACACTCGTCACAACTTCTGCTTCGAATCCTCAATTTACTCCTTGCATTAGTCATTCTCAATCCTTCTTCCCCAGATATTCATCCTCGTGGCATCTCATCTCAATTCATGCCTTCCTTGCAGATGTTGACCGGCAAAGACATCAATCGCATCAATCTATCCGAGTCATGCGCTCTCAGTGACTTCCTCCACAACTCAACGAGCAAAACAAAGTCTAACTTGTGGCTTCCATATGTGTGCGTTATACCTATGTCTCTCTCTCTCTCTCTCTCTCTCTCTCTCTTTGTCTTTGTCTATCTATCTATCAATCTATCTATCTGTCTGTCTGTCTGTCTGCCTGTCTGTCTGCCCGTCTACCTGTCTACCTGTCTACCTGTCTACCTGTCTGTCTGTCTGTCTGTTTGTATTTCTATCTACACACACACACACACAGATACACACACACACACACACACAAATCTGTGCGTGTGTGTATACATGCATACGTACGTACGTACATACATACATACATACATACATATATACTTATATACTTATACCTACATACGTACATACATTTATATACTTATATACATATACAAAATTACACACACACACATACACACACGTGTATGCATGTGTGTGGGTGTGTGTATGTGTGAGGCTGCGTGCGCACACGTGTGGTTTTATAGTTTACCTCTTTAATGGCGAAGGAAGTTATAAAAATGTCTGCAACAACCTGAAATATTGGCGTCCTTTTCTTTACACTCTGATGGTATTTATCAACGTAGCCCGGACAATATACTGGGCAGCATTCCATCTGCTCTTATATTCCACGTTCAAATTCCGTCGAAGTCGACTTAGCCTTTCATCCTTTCGGGGTCGATAAATTAAATACCACTGAAACACTGGTATCGGTGTAATCAACTAATCCCCTTCCCCCCAAATTTCAGGCCTTGTGCTTCTGGTAGAAAGGATTATTATTATTATTGTTGTCTTTCGGGATGGTCATTTTTTTGCCAACTAAACACACACACTGTATATTCGTTCTTCACTCGTTCTCATTTATTACTGTTCTTATTCTAACGTGGCACCTTGGGCAAGTGTCTTCTTCTATAGCTTCAGACCGACCAAAGTCTGTTCGGAGGATTTTGTAGACGGAAACTGAAAGAAGCTCGTCGTATATATATATATATATATATATATATATATATA
>NC_068995.1:979992-982602 GCF_001194135.2 Octopus bimaculoides | reverse complement strand
TGTGTGTGTGTGTGTGTGTGTGTGTGTGTGTCTGTGTATCTGTGCTTGTCCCCCGACCATCACTTAACAATCGATGGTGGTGTGTTGACGTCCCCGTAACTTAGCGGTTCGGGAAAAGAGACTGCTAGAATAAGTACTAGGCTTACAAAGAATAAGTCCTGGGGTCGATTTGTTCCACTAAAAGAGTTAAAAAGAGTATATATATATATATATATATATATATATATATATTTATTTATACACACACACTCACATATCTATATACGTACTAGAGAGGGAGGTAGGTTGGGGAAATGGTGGGAGACAGAGAGAAACTGAATATCTGGGTTAATTGTATTTCAGAATCAATCTGGGTCTGCTTACAATACGAGGCCGAGGTGATGAAGAGGAATAGAATTTGGAAAGACAATCTCTCACTTTATATAAGCGTCTATATATATATATATACATATATATATACATATATATATATATGAATACGTGCATGCATACATCTTTCTCTCTCTATATATATCCATATATTTATATATATGTATATTATATATATATATATATATATATATATATATATACAATCATATATATACATATATACACACATATCTATTTATACGTATACAGGATACATAAGCATACATCATCTATATGCTATTATATATTCAGCATATGTCCATACATTTACACACACACATATCAAATCGTATTTCTCTCTCTTATACATGTATTCAATTAATTTTAGAGTGGCTGTGTGGTAAGTAGCTTGCTTACCAACCACATGGTCCCGGGTTCAGTCCTACTGCGTGGCATCTTGGGCAAGTGTCTTCTACTATAGCCTCGGGCCGACCAATGCCTTGTGAGTGGATTTGGTAGACGGAAACTGAAAGAAGCCTGTCGTATATATGTATATATATATATATATATGTATGTGTGTATGTGTTTGTATGTCTGTGTTTGTCCCCCCAACATCGCTTGACAACCGATGCTGGTGTGTTTATGTCCCTGTAACTTAGCGGTTCGGCAAAAGAGACCGAAAGAATAAGTACTAGGCTTCCAAAGAATAAGTCCTGGGGTCGATTTGCTCGACTAAAGGCGGTGCTCCAGCATGGCCACAGTCAAAAGACTGAAACAAGTAAAAGAGTAAAAGAGTAAAGTAATCATAATTTACTTATCCGCTAACACTACTGTGTGTGTATGTATGTTTGTGCGTGCGTGCGTAAGGATATATATGTACATATACATATATGTATGTATGAAGAAGTAGAAAGGAAATACACACACACACACAAATATAGAAACAATTATGCGGATAAACAAATTAAATATATTAAATATAACAGCTTGGGCATGAAATGCAAAATATGTTTATATGGATAGATGCAAAACAAGAGAAAGCAAAGAGTGGAGACCTTCAGACGATGAATATTTCATTCTAAACATAGACATTTATATTAACAGATCCAACGTACACAGAGTACAAATGATAGAGAAAATGAAAAGGGAGGAAGTAAGATGTTATGAGTCCAACAGCTGTTTCTGGGGGCTCAGATCCATCATAATATTGGTAGATGTAGTACATTACAATATACAGGCCATAACGGAATCAATCAACATTGGATAAATCGATTTATCCAACAGTGGATAAGGCGAGTGACCGTCATCTTATATTTCAGATCATAATCACAGCTGCTAATAGTTTCTTGCTGTGAAGACATGCGTCTAGGCAGCATTTTATAAAGACGCCTTGTGTCTCCAAGATTGCGTCCCAGGAGGAATCAGTGTGACGGAGAGTGACTAGATTTGAGGTTTGGATTACAAGTACGGTCAATCGAACGAACGTCCGGACGGTTTCTCTCTCTCCAATTCTATTCGCTCTGTTCGTGGTAGATCTAGGACTGTGACAAAAGACATATTGCCGCGCACTGGAATCGAATCCGTGATCTCATCATCATGGAACAGACACACAAATACTCGGGGGGCGTATTCTACATCGAACCAACACACACCTATCTGTCCATTTTAAAAGGCCTCATATATATAAAAAAAAAACACTCCACATATATAGAAACACTCACATAGGCACACAAGCACACACATTTAAATATATATGCATATATGTATATTTTTATATATGCGGATATGTGTGTTGAAATGAGAGGATTGAGTGAACGACATTAATGTTGGAAGGGGCGTTTAACAGGTGGTGGACCGGGTGGGAAAGACGGAAAGGGCTCTTATAAACTTCTATACGCAGCTGTTCAGTAAAAGTGACGCATATAGGTATACATATGTGTGTGTGTGTGCATGTGTGTGTGTATATGTATATATAAATACACACACACACACAATCACCCACATGTTATTTGTATGTATATATATATATATATATATATATAACGTTTAGTGTGTATACAAACACATACCTAAACACGCATGCATAAGCACACATAGATCCCTTCTTCACTACTTAAGAATTTTCGTAATATGTTACACTAAAACCTGATGCGTGTGTGCGTGCGTGTGCACGTGAGTATGTGTGTATATATATATGTATATATATGTATTGTGTGTATATATATATATATATATATATATATATATATATATATATAT
>NC_068995.1:978954-979387 GCF_001194135.2 Octopus bimaculoides | reverse complement strand
CACCACCATCATCATCATCACCAGAGACACAAACACCATACATCTATATATACCTACCTACCTACATACTACATACTTCATATACACACATATACATACACACACACGTACATATGTGTCTATATATATATCATATATATCACACACAACCACACACACACACACACACACACACACACACACACAGACACACAGACACACAGACACACACACACATATACGCACGCACACGTCACGTAGCTCTGCTGTTAATTTATCACCTGTGTCTAGCACAGCGTGAAATCTCACCCATCCTGGGACTTACACTTCCCTCTTCTGACTTCGCGCTCGACGATTCTCATTTTTCCTTCTTCTTTTTCTTTAACAAAGAAATCCAAACAACACAAAGAAAAACAGACATCAAACACGACTAAAGGCAGACAAAGGACTGTGT
>NC_068995.1:977491-978095 GCF_001194135.2 Octopus bimaculoides | reverse complement strand
AGAGAGAGAGAGAGAGAGAGAGTGTGTGAAGCCCGTATGCACGTACTTACACGCATTTATGAACACATACCTTCACTTACACAGAATTATACACACATACAAATACCAACATATAATACACTCATATATATATGTACACACACACACACACACACACACACACACATGATGTTTTTGCTGTTGTTGTGATTGTTGCTGTTGTTCCTTGTCGATCTGTTTTTACTAAAAAAAGTCCTGCTTTTTATACAACTCACATTCTCTTTGTCTCTTTCGTTTTCTTTTTCTTGTACAATTTCTCTTTTGCGTTATCCCTTTGAATGAGACTCCAATTTTTTAAGAGAGTGATTGAGCGAGAGAGAGAAAGAGAGAGTGTGTGTGGGTGTGTGTGAGAGGGGAGAGAGAGAGAGAGGGGGAGAGAGAGAGACGAGGGATAAATCGTTTGTATGAGTGAACGATAAAATGTGTGTGTGTCTGTGTGTGTGTGTTGGTGCTAGTTGTGTTCCACAGATTTATATTGATTTTAATCGAGACATAATGAATTAAATTCATGAGTGTGGAGGTCGGGATAGATTAGTTGATTATGTTGCATTGTACTTTATTTGGT
>NC_068995.1:973730-977213 GCF_001194135.2 Octopus bimaculoides | reverse complement strand
ACACACACACACACACACACACACACACACACACACACACACACACACACACAAGCATACATACACACACACGCACATTCTTATGAGAAACAAAGCAGTATGTGTTCAAAATAGGAACCTGTGTCTCATACTTAAAGTAGGTACATTGTTGAAAACCCAATCGCTATTCATCCCAAGAAAGCAGCTCTTTGAGACGGATTGTGCTAAAAAATACAGAAATATATCAAAAGCAGACGAAAGTCAATCAGTCCAGTAACTGAAGCAGTGTTAATTTGAAATTGCTATCTGTGTATCATACTTAAAGCAGAGTGAAGTAGTTATGGATGTGTTTGATTGGGCGGAGGAGAAGGGAATCATTGTTTCTTTCATGTTTTAGATATTTGTATAGAATGTTCCCGACGTTGGACGGAGGCATTCATTTTGATGATGGATTATTTCTGCGGGAAAATATGAATGGGTGTAGCATGGATAGATTTAGAAAATATCTTTAGCTTTCTCGTGAATTTTAAAGCTTACCCTTGTAAAATGTTATTTTCTAAGCATAACATTGCATGTAGTCACTAACAAATTTTTTATCATAATAAATGTAACTAAAGTTTATTGTATATTAATAACAGTTCTACTTATTCATCAAAAGGGTCAAAAATCAAAATTAGTGACAAAAACAGGACATTGAAAACAAACAGGAAGAGCTGCTAAGCCTAAACGAGGTTGTGGTGGTGCGAAGAAACAAGCTTGGACAGGAGAAGACGTATTCTTGTCTGTCTCCTGTTGAACATTAAATTCAAGGGTTACTCGATATGATTAGTTGGGAATGGTTGGCAGTGATTCCGAAGTTTCCACTGATTTTCCTCCCATCACCAGACTGTGCTTGTTTTTTTTTCTTGTGTTTCAGTGATAACTTGTGCTCTGGTCATTTTGACTGCTAGGTAGCATGCTGGTATTACTTGCTGGTACTCTTAATTATTAATTGATAATTCGTACCGTTATAGGTTTTTTACGCGTGCTAACCACTGATATTATTATAATATCCCCATACACATTTTCATATATACAGATATATACACACACATATCTATGCACATATTCACATATATTTACATATATATCGATACACACACACACACACACACACACACACACACACACACACACACACACACACACACACACACACACACACACACACACACACACACACACACACAAACAAGCGTATACATATGTGTAGATGTGTGCTATTTGGTTATACGTGATAATGCATTCGTGTGAGCGAGTCGAACTGACGATAGATAAAATAGAGGCTATTGACATCACTGAACGACCGCCATCTTGCATTGTTGTTGATTATTATTATTATTATTATTATCATGTTTTTTTCTCAAGCAGGCATCGTCCATTATGATGCCATGGTTTACAAATATTTTACGCTGTTGATCTCGTTTGATGTCTTTCTTTCCTGAATTGCATTCTTATACACATACATACATACATAAAGACACACACACATATATGCATGTATGTATGTATATGTGTGTGTGTGTATGTATATAACATGCATTTATGAACGAATGTACATATGTATATGTATATACTCACACTCACACTCACACTCACACTCACACTCACACACATATACAAATACCTATGATGTCAAGAATTAAAAAAGTGAATGAAATTAAAAGCGCTGAAATAGTGATAAACATGAAAAGTAGCCATTTTCTTCTTCTTATTACCATCATTATTATTATTATTATTATTATTATCATCATCATCATTATTATTATTATTATTATTATTATTATTATTATTATTATTATTATTATTATTATTATTATTATTATTATTATTGTTGTTATTATTATTATTATTATTATTATTATTATTATTGTTGTTGTTATTATTATTATTATTATTATTATTATTATTATTATTACCATTATTATTATTATTATTATTACCATTATTATTATTATTATTGGCATTATGGTTGGTAGGGGTGATGGTGTTAATCGCATCAGTAGTAGTAGTATTAATAGTAGACGTATGGTTGCGGTGGCAGTAGTAAATGTAGAAGTAGTAGCAAAGGCAAAGGTAGTGGTGGTGGTGTTGGTTGTAGTAGTAATGGAAAATTAAAATTACAAAAAAGAAGGGAAACGAAGAAACAAGGATGACGGATGAAAGGAATATGATGAAAGAAGGAAATCTGGCGAAGGAAATTGAAAGAAAATAAATTATGATGAGAAAGTTAAATAAGGGCAAAAGATGCATTTGTGAAAACGAAGAAGAAGAAGAATGAAATAGGTAGAGAGAGAGAGAGAGAGAGAGAGAGAGAGAGAGAGAGAGAGAGAGAGAGAGGGGGAATTGGGCGAGTGGAGCGAAGAAAGAGGTAATATAAGATTAAAGATTAAGAATAAATTAAGGAAGGAATCTACAAAGGCAGGAGATTAGAAATAAGAAAGAGATGAAGGATGTTTAGAGGTGAAAGAGTGGGGGAGGGAAGAAGAGAAGGAAGAATAAAAGAAAACGAAAAGAAGAGGAATGTGGTGGATAAAAGGAGAAAAAAAATGGTTTGAAAGGGATAAAAAGAGAAAAAGAGAATGTGGGAGAAGGTAAAAGAGGGAGAGATATAGAGGAAGGGGAGAAGAAGAGCAACAGGAGTAAGAAAGAGATTTAAGGGGCGGAGATGGACGTGGGGAAAGATGATGGAGTAGGAGGAGGAGGAGGAGGAGGAAGCGGTGGATTGAAGAAAGATGAGGGAGAGACAAAAGGAGAGGCAAAAAAAGAGGAGGATGTTATGAATAGAGAGCAAAAATATGGAGGAATGTAATAAGCGGAACGGAAAGAGAAAATGGAGAAGAAAGGAGTAAATGAAGCGTGTGACAAACAGACAACATATGGAGGTTAAATAGAACGAATGGGAACTTGAAAAGACAACACACACACACTACACGTATACACTACACGTATACACACGTACACAAACATATTTATACGCATAAACACATATAACAATACAACGCACACATGTGCACATATGTACGCAATGGTGCGCGCGCATACACAGCTAATAAGAAACGCCGAGCTCGGCTTTTAAGCATGAAATATCTCGCAATATGATGTTATGTGATAACGTGTCAACTATTTCTGCTACTACTACTACTACGACGACGACGACGACGGCGTTCGCGACGTTCGCGTTCAATCTGTCCATATTTTCGTAACAGACACTCTTTACATGAAAGCAAGAATTTCCATAAATTCTTGGCAGAATTTCTATTCCTAAAGGATAATAATCCTGATTGGGCTGAAGCGGGGGGCGGGGAGGAGATTAGAGGTGATTAAGGGTGGATTTACGTGGAGGCTATTACTGTAATGGCTATTAGTTCACTTGAGTGTGGTCTATAATAGTCGACCGTGCCGATTACAACTGTTGCATGGTGGAGCCAGACTGGATGAGGCGGCTGTGTGTGTGTGTGTGTG
>NC_068995.1:972557-973711 GCF_001194135.2 Octopus bimaculoides | reverse complement strand
GGGGGGGGGGGTGATGAACACTGGTAAAGTTCTGACTGTTGCTATTGTTGTTGCTGTTGTCGTTGTTTGACCCCCAGATCAAGTCTAACCAAACACAACTTTGATTAAACGCTTCCCAGCCGCGACCATCTCGTCGTTTCTTAAAAAACTTTACGATGTGATTGGAAGGAATTTTAGCGTCTGTTTCTTCCAGATCGAGTGACCACACACACACACGTATATCTATGTATGTACTGGGGTTCATGTAATCTACTAATTACTGGTCTTGTGCCGAAATTAGAAAGAATTTCTACAACTACTTGCTTCCCCCTTCGCCTAAATTGCAGGCCTTGTGCCAAAATTTGGAACCAATATGGGATATCATATTAGCAATGGTGCAATTCGAACCACTGCTCCTTCAATAAGTTGTACGAGACTCTACTGAGAAAAGTAACAAGTTTCTACAAATAAGGACCTACAGTTTGAAAGTGTAAATAGCATCCATTTTATATCGCCGGTCACGGGCCAGCCTCCCCCCCTTTTTCCCTCCGCAAAACGCCTGGGTCCGAAGGGGTCTTCAGATTTTAATCGCTTCCACGTTTATTTTAGTGTAAATAACAACCGGAAGTAAACATCAAACCTCTGTTTCGGTCGCCATCAGTAGCGCCACCTACTGATCAACTTCCACCTTTGACCTCTGACATTATGAAAAGGTTACTGGATAAAAAGAACGAACTGACTACAGAAGTATCAATGTGTGTGTGTGTGTATGTGTGTGTGTATGTGTGTGTATGTGTGTGTGTATGTGTGTGTGCATGTGTGTGTACGTGTGTGTGTGCATGTGTGTGTACGTGTGTGTGTGCATGTGTGTGTACGTGCGTGCGTGTTTGTTCGCTTGACAACCGATATTGGTGTGTTTACGTCCCCTTAGCTTAGTGAAACCGACGGAATAAGTACTGGGCTTAAAAAAAAGTATGGGGGTCGATTCATTAGACTAAAAAAACGCTCTTCAGAGCTGTGCCCCAGCATGGCCGCAGTCTAATGGCTGAAACAAGTTAAAGATAAGAGAAGGGTTGTTTCATGTGCCTCTCGTGTTGATCCCATCGTAATCCTAAGCGGCGAGTTTGTTGTGTTGATGCTATGGTGGTGGTGGTGGTGGTGGGGGAGCAGTGACG
>NC_068995.1:970417-971537 GCF_001194135.2 Octopus bimaculoides | reverse complement strand
AGGTGATACAAAAAGGGGACAACAAAACAGACAGACAGACGATACAAAAAAGGGACAATAAAGCATCCTGACAGACGATACAAAAGAAAAAAAAACAAGGACGGGTCATTCGGAGTTTTCTTTCTTCAGTCGAGTTCCAGATTATCTTTGCAATTTCGGCTGGTTATACTCGAGATTGTTCCAATCTGGTCAGCCCCAAGGAAAATCGAAGCTAAGAGCACTAGATTCCTTGGAAGAAAGCAGCGAATGTATACGGAAACAAGGATGGGAAAAACGGAGAAATGGTACACAAATACAAATGCAAATAAAAGACATTAACAACAGGTGTCTTTCGACTAAGGACGAACTAAATTAAGCTGGCGTGTGTGGAAGTGAAGCCTTGCGGCAGGGACATAAGAGATGACAGGCGTAGGGAGGAATATAGATGTTTCACAGATGGTAGTCGAACCAAGAAAGAAAGGTCAGGCTTATATATATAATATATAATATATCTGTGTATGTGTGTGCGTGTGTGCGTGTGTGTCTTTTTCTGTATTTGTCTCTCCAAACCGCTTGACAACCGGTGTTGGTGTGTTTACGTCCCCGTAACTTAGCGATTCGGCAAAACGGACCGATAGAACAAGTATCAGGTCTTAAAGAATAAAAGTTCTGAGGTCGATTTGTTCAACTAAAATCCTTCAAGGCGGTGCTCCAGCATGGCCGCAGTCTAATGACTGAGATGAATGAAGAAAAAATATACATGTATACCTATATATATATACATATATGCATACACACACACACGCACACACATTTCTATACACATTCATGCGCACGCACACAAGCGTATATAATGTTTGTTTGTATAGATGCAAATGCTTCCTGGATCGATTCTTTGAATTGTTCCTCTGAACAACAGGAATGGTTCCTAAAAGAGAAACCAAACTCCATCATTGGAATTTATGTTATAACAACAGAAACACCAGCAAACACACACACGCACTATATATATATATGTGTGTGTGTGTGTGTGTGTGTGTGTGTGTATAAAAGTATATTTGTATACATACATATGAATGCAGTGTGTGTTTGTGTGTGCATATATATACATATATATGTATATATATATATATGTATATAT
>NC_068995.1:964072-970407 GCF_001194135.2 Octopus bimaculoides | reverse complement strand
GCATTTTTGTATGCGTGTTTTTCCTGGCACTCCCGCGCTACGTGAATGATACATCTGTCAGCCGTAGCACGGGACTAAACAACAACAATAACAGCAACAATAGCAAACAGATGCCAGTAGCAAATATTCGAACAAACTCACACACAACACACACACACACACACGTATGTACCTATGTATTATGTATGCATGTACATACATATATACATTTATGGCAAGAAAGTTCTGTCACATTTTTGACAAGATCACTCAGAGGATCCCTTTTCAATCCTTTCACACACAAAAAATAAATAAATAAGCATACATTTTTACCTTCTAATGTTTAATTTCTTTCTTTGCGCGTTGCTTTACGCCGCAGTGCTAAATTCGTATCGATTTTGCCCTATCAAAATAAGATGAGAACAGACCCGTGTCAGGCACTGCCTTCTTTATGCATTCAAAAATAGTCTCTTCAGCTTTAGAAGTGGCAAGAAATATTCGTTTACCTCTGTGGAAATGAAGCATTCAGTTTCCGAACATGCAAATGATGTTTTGCCCACTTTCGCTAGGGAAATTTTTCTCACGTAGATTCTCTTCTATCTGGACGACCAAATTCTGTCAATATTGAGCTTCTGAAAGCCATCGCTGAGGAAATTCCAAAGCAAACTACACGAAAATTAACAAAACAATTCAATTAAGTTTCTACTTCGATCATAAAACACTTCCAAGAACCAGGAAGAGTTCATAAACTCTGCCAGGTGGATCTTTCACCATCTGACAGTTTTTCAGCTTCACCAAAGAGTTGCCCTCTGCTCATCATTGAAAATGAGACTTGTTACCGACCCTTTCTTGGGTAGAATCATCACAAATGATAGAAAAATGGGTTCTTTAAAGACATACCCAACGAAAACGACAATGGTTAGCACCCAATGACAAAGGAGAATCCGTACCCGCAAAGCAGGACTTCACCCTAAAAAAACGTTAGACTGTGTTTGGTGGGATGCGAAGGGTGTCGTTTGTCATGAAGGGCTAACACAAAATGGAAACCTTGCATAGAGGTTTTCAGAAAAAGCATCTATCAAGGGTCATTCTTAAATGGAATGTTCCACTCACAAGGTAATGTAAGACCACATATTGCTCAGAAAAAGATTATTACGTTAAATATGAAAGTTTTATTTCATCCTCATTATTCTCCTGACGTTGCTTCAACTAACTGTCATTTTTCCCAATCATTGGTATATTATTTAAAGGTAAAAACGGTTTATTAATTGCAAAGCAGTTGGAATGGCTTCGAGGGTTTCTTTGCTTGGAAACCGGAAGAATTTTATGTCCGCGGAATCAATAGTTTGCCAAACAGGTGGGATTATGAGATCAATAATGAAGGGAAATCTTCTCTTCATTAAATATATCAATTAAGACCAAAGAAACATTTGTTTATTTCCCACCTTGAAATGCGACAAGACTTTCTTTCCGGCCTAACATACGTACACAACACGCGCGCGCGCACACACACATATGTGTTTATGTATATATATATATATATATATATATATTATAAACGTAACTCCCCACATAAATCTCAATATATTGTATGTATTTGAGTGACGATTGTGAGCGTATGTGGCATGGTTCTGTATTTGTGTTTGTTGGTGTATGGATGTCTTCTGGGACAATAGCACACACACTATTGGATTAGCAAACAAGACACAAGGACAAGGCGCGATTAATTTCTTGATCTTTTGTTTGTTGCCGGTCACCGGGGCTATAACAGTATCGTTGTCTAATAAGGCTGATTGAAAATATCCTAGGGGAGCGTTTGACATGTTAATTACAAATATGGTAGGGCCTCACATCACAGCCAAATCAAATAGACCGTTTAACTATGTCGGCGACGCCATTTTCTTACGAGACACCGGAAGTCGATTTGTTGTATGAGCGGCGCCTGCTCAGCAGTGATTAGTTCACAGAATCAATGTCGTACAAAAGAGGAAACGATGGTGGTAGTGGTGGGGTGGGGGATGCAAGGACGGCGAGGCTTTAGTGCAATCGAAGGAGGGTCATTGCAAAGCAAGAGGATGGGTTGGCGCATAATTACGCTTGTTATTTCATGTCTTGGCGTTTGTTTTTGTTGTTTTTTTCTTCCATTTGCTTTGTTTCATTTATTTTTGCTTTTTTTCATTTGTTGTTGTTTTTGATGCTCAGATTCACTGGAATGTCGTCTCATGGAGGATTATTTTCTGTAAAGTTTATAATGGCTTCTATTTCGGGTTGGCCGAAATCAGCCACAGGCTTTCTTCAAAGACTAAAATGGAGTGGTTGGAGTCAATTCCCAATTCTCCTTCAAAATTTCAGGCCTTGTAGGTGGCAGAGACGTTAGGACGCCGGGCGAAATGCTTAGCGGTATTTTGTCTGTCGTTACGTTCTGAGTTCAAATTCCACCGAGGTCAACTTTGCCTTTCATCCTTTCGGGATAAAATAAGTACCAGTTTCGTACTGGGTCGAAACCCACTCATAAGGATTTGGTCGGTATGTGCTCAATAGAAGTAGAGCGGATAAAATGGTTACTTGAACTGAAAGAGAGTGAGGGAGATAGATAGATAGATAGATAGAGAGAGAGAGAGAAAACGATGTGAAAAAGAAGGGTGACAATTACATAAAACGGACGATAATATCATGTGACTAAATAGAAGGAACAAACGGCACATCACGTGATGAAAAGAATATAGAAGGAAACGATATGATTTCGTGTAAGCTGTTGTTTCATCTGATTTTTATGACATATCATAGTTTTTTAATCAGCGAATGACAAATTAAGACAGGAGTTTAACAAATGGCCGAAAACATTGCAATACGAATTATATTCGACTAATTTTATCGTTATCTGATGGTGTTACATTAAAGATACTCCCACGGGGACTAGCGTACTCAACAAGGATTTTTTCGGAGTAGTTTATAACTAAATACATCCTAATATCGGGGTTATAATCAACACTTCAGCGATAGAGGGAGACAGAGAATATGTGAGGGGTGGAAAGAGAGAGAGGGAGAGAGAGAGAGAGAGAGAGAGAGAGAGAATGGAGGGGAGGTGGGATAAAAAAGAGAGAGTGAAGAAAAAACTGAATGAGGAAGACTTTTCTCCAATATTGGATATTTATTTTAAGAACTTTGGTTTGGTACCAAACAAACTGATTGCAAGTGAAAAGTGTTTTTTTCTTTTATTTTGTTCTTTAGAATCTAAATATTTCCACAGTCGTCTTCGATGTTAAATACCCCTGGGGGCCGATAAAATATGTACCCGTACTGTGTGTACGGGTGTGTATGCTTCTGTGTGTGTGTGTGTGTGTGTGTGTGTGTGTAGTGGAGGGAATTCGAACCTCTATAATTCACCCTTTTCAACCTACAAATGGATGACTTCATCTCCCATATAAAACTTCTACACAGAATTCTTTAAAAAAAAAAAGAATAAATAAATAAAACTCATTAAAAAAAACCAGTTGAATTTCTGTCAAAATGTCTTCAGTATTTAGTTCTAACCCTCAACATTTTGAGTTCAAATCTCGCTTGGGTGACTTTTAATTTCCATGCCATTGTTATTTTTGTTGTTGAATCCAAATGAAGGGCGGTGATTTGGCAGAATCGGTGGCGTGTCGAACAAAATTCCACACCTATTTCTTTTGGTTCTTAATTTCCTGAGTTCAAATCCTACTGCAGTCATCTTTTACCCCCATTCCTTCAGGTCGATAAAATAAAGTGCCAATTAAATACTGAGGTCAATGGAATCGTCCAGTCCCCTCCCCTTGTGCCTAAATTAAAAACTTTTATTAGATACAAATCAAGAGTGATGGATTGGTAGAATCGTGGGAGCGTCGAACAAAATTCTGCACCCATTTATTCCGATTCTGAGTTCAAATCCTACTGAGGTTAACTCGACTGATCCTTCCCATCAAAATTACTGGATTCGCTCCTAAATTAGAAACCGTTATGAGACTCAAATCTCCCCTGATGAAGAAAACCTATAATATATGATATTCCAGCCGTAGCCATCCCGTATATTATTTTATATCTAGAATTACTTCTCCGCGGTTGATTGTCTTACTAAAAATGCCGATTTGAAGGATGAACAACAATAAAACGAAAATGTACAAAACATAAGACAAGGGAGATATATATGCGAAGAGGCAATGTGAAGTGGATCGGTCGAAGTATTGAGTGACTATTTCACAGGTCTTGAGTTCAAATCCTTTGTAATGCAGTCTTTATCGGTGTATTTTGGCAATGTGCTGAATTTCGAAAATGCACCGATCGTATATAGCTATCTTGAACCGGAACCGGAATAGAGGTTTAGGACAGGAACAAAAGCCTTGAAATATAAAAAAGTGTCTTGGAATAGAAAAGGTCCTGGATAAAAAAAAAGGCTACTGATCAGAAATACGGGTACTAGAACAGGTATACTTAGCCTTAAGCAGAAACAAGGGGTTTCAATAAGAAGGGTAAGATGGGAATAAGAAAAGGGGTTGAACAAGAATAAGAGTTTTGTACAGAAGGGTCTTGAGCTGTTATTGGAGTATTGGGTAAGGACGAGGATTTTGGAACAAGAATATGGGCCTTGAATAGAAACAAGGGCCTTGGATAGAAATAAAAGCCTTGAGCATGTATACATGTGCTGAACAGAAATATGAGGATTGCGTAAAAATAATAGAATTGAACCAGAATAAAATTCTTGAATAAGGGTACTGAATAAGAATAGGGATATGGGAACAGAAATACATGTCTTGGACAACTTGAATAAAAATAAGGAATTTGAATAGAAATAAGCGTTGAATCGAAATAAAAGTCTTGAAGATGAATATGGGTACTGAAATAGAAGGAAGGCTCTTGAACAAGAATCGGTGTCTTGAACAAGAATGATCTTCACAGAAGTAAGGAACTTGAATGTGAATATAGTAATGGAAGAGGAATAAAGGTTTTGAACGAGAATATATCTAGCAGCAAAATAGGACGTTCAACATGAACAAAAGTCTTGATCGGGAATAAGGGTCTTGGATAGAAATAAGAACTTTGAATAGAAATTAGGGGTCGCAGTGAAATATTGCGCGCCAATGTTTGGTTCTCGTCTTCTCAGAAAAAACGTTTCTTGTTAAAATATTACATGTCACAGACTGGAATCGAGATTAAACAAGGATATGTCAAAGCTTATCTGCTTAATGCCATTTAACGGAAGAGTTAATCCTATATCCCACCCCCCTCCACCTCACCGGAGGCTGTTGAGGGATTCAGGTGACATTTAGTCTTGGAATTTTGTTAATATCCTGCTTGGAATCCGGTTTTAAGTGGATTTTAAACGTTTAAAGTGTTTAAAACCCAAAACACCGAATTTCTGGTTTCACTTGGAAAACTGACACTTTTCATGATTAACGCACACACGCACACACACATACGCACACACATACACACCCACACACTCATATGCACACATTCATGCGCCCACAAACACTCCCACACATGTACATGTGTGAGTGTATGTGTAGTACACACGAACAGACACACAGTATCACCCAGAGCACAGGATCTTGTTATACATCGCTGGTCACAATGCACTTGGCATCGTGTTTGTAACTGTCGACTGTTGCCACCACATCGCTGGCTAGAGGCGAGCAGGATAATATTCCCCCTGATCATAAGGTCACACACACCCACACACACCCACACACACCCACACACACCCACACACACACATATATATATATATAGGTTGAAAATATGTAAAGAAAGAAGAAGAAAAATGCCTTCGTTTCACATAGTTTAATATTTTTTTTATATAAATATATACATATTATATGGGTGTTGTAACATCCAACCGGTTTTCGCTATTTAAATTAGCTTTTCAAGGAGCATTGTGTAGTGATATTATAACGTAATTATGACATTAAAATATAAAGATTATGCGCCTAATAAGAAAAAATGTTATTGAATAATATGTGGATTGTATTATAAATATTAATTATTCTACTTAAACATTAAAAAGCACATTTTCTAAGGCTTCGTATATCTATAAAAATGTCTATTTGATGAATGTTGTTGTTTATATCTTTCCTGGTGAGATTGATGCATAGCTGGCCTGTCGGACGTATTTTGAATGCATCCATCGAAACATATGTAGAAGATATTTAATGTTTTAAACGTTTTAATAACATTCTGAGTGTTTGTTTCCCTTTTCAATTTTTCCTATATATATGCGCGCGCGTGTGTGCATATATATATATATATATATATATATATATATATATATACACTAGTCTGATATATAAAACAGTCTGATTCGGATTTCGTGCTAGTTCAAGTTTTTGAAGCCGCTA
>NC_068995.1:960229-963784 GCF_001194135.2 Octopus bimaculoides | reverse complement strand
ATAACAATAATAAGTAACAACAAAAGAATGAGACCTCGATATTAGATTAGAGGATTATTTATATATGTTATAATTTAGAACAAACAGTAGAAGGCTGTGATTATAGTACTCGGAGTTTCGAATGTCGGAGCGAAGAGCTACGATACATTCTCGTCGGCCATTAATGACAACGGACACTATGAAAAAACTTTGAATAAAAGGAAGTTACTCTAATAGGTATAAAAAATAATCCCTCGATCTATCGCGGTTCACCTATCGCGGTTCACCCATCGCGGTTCACCCATCGCGGTTCACCTATCGCGGTTCACTATCGCTGTTCACCTATCGCGGTTCACCTATCGCGGTTCACCTATCGCGGTTTATTATTTAAGCTTACGCCGATTCCTTCGTGGTGTTGTTTGCATTTATAATAAAATAAATATATACAAATTATAAAAATAATAAAAGATATACAGTTCTGTTTCTACTTCGTGGATTTTCACCTATCACGGAGGTTTTTGGAACGTAACACCCGCGATAGTCGAGGGATTACCACACACACACACACACACACACACACACACACACACACACACACACACACACACACACACACACACACACACACACACACACACACACACACACACACACACACACACACACACACACACACGCACGCACATACACACATATATTTATGTATGTATGTCTGTGTGTGTGTACGCATGTATATATTTATGTATGTATGTATATATGTGTGAGTGTGTATGTGCGTGTGTGTGTGTGTATATATATAGATGTATAAACACACACACACATGTATACATATGTGTGAGTATATGTGTATATACAAACGACGCATTATTCGAAATTTGAAAAAGAAATAAAAACAAATACAAAAAACAGAAAAGAAAACAAGAAAATCGTTTTGCTTAATCGAGTTCTTAAGCTGTTAATTTACTTTAATAGGTTCGGAAGTGCCAGTGGATAGGAGGATACCAAAGCACCCACCTCCTTAAAAGACACATTTCTTGAGACTTAGCGTTGAAAACAGCAGATTTTTACCGAATTTCTACGAAGGAATTTGGTGGGAAGCATATTTTAGTCATTAAAACGTAATCTCACAGAATGAAACCAGCTTAATGACATTCATAAAAATAATATTGCGAAAGCTGCTACTGTTGCTGCTGCTGCTGCTACTACTACTACTACTACTACTATTCTCACCACATAGCATGTCCCGGCAACAACAGGATCAAAGAGAAAGAAAGTACTAGGCTTAAAAAGAATACGTTCTGGTGTTGACTTGTTCGACTAAAGGCGGTGCTCCAGCATGGCTGCAGTCAAATGGGCAGAAACAAATAAAAGAATATAAGTGATTTCGAAGTTTCGTCCTCGTCCACTTAAGCTACCGTCGGAATGCGGTCCGACGATGGCTGAACTGGCCGAAAGTTTGATCTCACTGCCAATAATATTCTTATATATATATATATATATATATGGTAAATGAAAGACGGAAGATGGAATATACGAGAATTTTTATTATTAATCACGAGAATTGTTTCGACATATCTAGCATATACATATGTGTATCTAGTATATATACATATATATATATTTATATATTTGTATATATATACACATGCCTACACACACACACACACACACACACACACACACACACACACACACACACACACACACACACACACACACACACACATATATATATATATATATATATACATACTTGCATACACATACGCACATATTGAGACGGTATATATATATATATATCCTTTCGGGGGTGGATGGAATCTCATTACGTGTTCCTGTAGCAGAAACAATTATTACAACTTACTCTACCATGAATGTGATCATAATTTTTGATGTCCAGCATTTATCATCGTCGCCACCTCCTCCTCCTCCTCCTCCTCCTCCTCCTCCTCACCATCATCATCATAATGGTAATCATCATTATGAAAGTTAACTAATGACACTATTATTTCTTGTAGTAGTAGTGGCAATGGGAGAAGTTCAACTGTGGCGGTGGCAGCGTAGCGAGGTGTTGGTGTTGGGGCATCTTGGTGCTGCTGGTGGTATAGATGTTGATGTTTGTGTTGTTGCTGTTGTTGGTGTTGGTGGTGGTAGTGTTGGCGTTGGTGGCGATGGTGTCAGTGGCAGGAGGTCTGCCGGATATGTCACCGATGGCAGGGAGACACAGACATTCAATGCAGGAATGGATTGAACGGAAACCTCCTTCAACTCCAATATATTTTATTCACAGTTAGATTGCGTCGATTGGCGGATTGCATCAGAGTCACACACGATATTCGTCCAGGTTGTTTTGTTGTTCTTGTTTTAGCCCCGGGTCATCCCTGAACACGTCAGCCTTACGATCAAAATATTTCAGACACAAATATCCTTTCCTTCTTTTAAGAATTAAGAATCGCGTATTTAAGCCTTCATTGTCCCCCGAATCCTTCCTTTTTACATACAATGAAATGAAATTTGAAGGAGATTTGGCTACTGTTTTTTTCTTTCACGTGACGTCGTCACGTGATCCACCTAGGTCGTTCTCGCTGGTTTATCCCCAAATGTATTCAGATATCAGACGAAATTGTTGTTAATATTCGTCGAACAATAAGACGGTGAGCCTAGTAGGTGTAAAAGACTAACTGGCATCTCTTGTCAAGAGTACAGGCAACAGTCAGATCGCTGATGTTTGTTGTGAACTCCGCTGTCGTTATTTGGTTGCTGTTATTCTGTGCGTCTGTGTTTAAAGATCAGTCGTGTTTTGCAGCGTTGCTTTATTTTTACTATTAACTTAGAAATTGAGAAAGACAGAGCTAGACATAAAAAAGAGGCCATTCGGGGATAGAAACAAAGCGAAAATACGTGAAATTCTTCGAGCAGGCATGTGTTTTATGTGAAATCTGTGATGATCCTGAGTGACGAAATCTGTGATGAGCTTGAGTGACGAAATCTATGATGAGCTTGAGTGACGAAATCTGTGGTGATCCTGAGTGATGAAATCTGAGATGAGCCCGAGTGACGAAATCTGTGATGAGCCCGAGTGGCGCTGATGACCTGGAGTCGCCTCTGACATGCACACGTACACACGATTCTACATTGTTAGAAAAGAATGCAAGAATCGGCGAATCGAACCAAAATATCTTGTGTGCTAATCGTTCCATCCGGGTTCTGGTTGTCTGAAGGTGGTTGATCAATAGAACGAATTATAAAATACAAAGTAGAAAAAGTGAATCGAATGGAAGGAGTGCTCCAATATGGCCGCATGGCTATGCCTGAAACCAAAATAAAAAACAGTTTTTACAAATGAATAAAATATGTTAAAGTAAGATAAAGAGAAGTTGTCACTGATGTGTTCCGAGACCAGTTCGCGTCTTCCGTAGTTCCGGCAGGAATTAGTAAATTATTAGGGCGGAAAGGATTTCGTAAATAAACTAACTATACACACACACACATGTTTGTACATCTCTCTCTCTCTTTCTCTCTCTTTCTCTCTCTCTCTCTCTCTCTCTCTCTCTCTCTCTCTCTCTCTCTCTCTCT
>NC_068995.1:957716-959652 GCF_001194135.2 Octopus bimaculoides | reverse complement strand
TATATATATATATATATATCTGCATGCAGACACACACATTGACATACCTACGCAGAGTATATCAAATAGTTGTTAGCGTGGAAATAGACAACCGATGACACTTGGAAATTGCTTATGACGCCATCCACTTAATAATCAGACGGTTGTGCGAGATGGAAATATATTTAATGCGTTCTAAATTATACAACCTCAGCTGTTTAATCTACCATAGTTTTAAACACCATTTTAAGTATATTTATATACGTGGGAAAACAACAACACGATACTAAATATTGTTCTCATATTCTGCCTTTAATTTGGCAAGAACCAGAGTTGACCCCAGTTATTTTTCCATAAACGTGTGGTTTCACCAGCGAAGTGTAGCGTTTATGTCATTTCTTGAAATGTTTATTAAAAACACCAGCACAAGTCTTCTGGTTTGGTGCAGGGGTAAAATCAATTAAAGATTTATCAAACTCGGAGACGATGGTGGGGGGATAAGATATATGGTTGACATGAGAGGGTTGAAATGTGGAACGTATGCTAATAATACTGCTTTATAGATATACGTAAACATACACACACACATACACACATACACGCATACACAATAGTGTAATAATAAAGTTAAACCAAATAGTGATATTTTGAAATTATTTAATACGATTATAAGATAGGAAATGTATCCATTCCACAAGGCTTTCCTCAATAATTTTGCCTAATAGATGCATTTAAAAAAAAATATATATTACGCATATCTGAAACGCACGATTTCAAAATATCCCTGTTAGCGATAGAAAGGTCACCACACACAAGCGCCATCTATATTTAACTGCACAAACGCCTCACAAAATCTGAACTGAGTCCATAGACATAAACAAAGAAAACAACGGATAAAAGGGGTTACACCGATCTTATCCCTTTCATCAGCCCTCAAAACATTTTCAATGTGACAACACTACTGGATTGCGGGTGAAACTGAAGCTTTGTTAGTAGTTGATAAGTCAGATGAGTTGTGGGGGGCATGCGCCGTTGCAGCGGGTCACCACTTGTCGGTATATTCCCGGGTCCTCCCAGGCGACTTGTCCCAGTTATTTCCTATCTCCGCAAGATACCACCTTATCTGTTCTGACTATATGGCTTTTGATCGACTAACATGAGTCACCTACCCAACTGGATCCGCAGTGAAGAGAACACGATTAGCAGAATCTAACTCGCAAAATCGATCAACATGGCCAAATTGTCTGAGCCGGCACTCCCGGATCATGCAAATAACAGGACATTTCCAGCTGCTAAGTAAAATCATTGGTTGGATACGACATCCGACCAATGGCATCTCATAATCCTGCAAAGCATCCTGGTGGCAAAGGAGTTCAGACAGCTGCTAAGCGCCTCAAACAATATCCTGGACTCACAACTGTAGAGGAGGAGAGGGAGAACCAGGAACCCAAACACCTGGTTGATTGGCTTTCAAGCATTCAGCTGGCTCTAAAGAGAAAGGCCAGCTTTTGAAATACGGTTTTTGCTATGTTGAAGCTATGCAATGATGAAACCATTTCTTTGAAAGCGTCTTGAGGCTTCTGGTTGCGTTTTATTTGACCGGAAGGAAATGCGATACGTTTGGAGGGATTGTGTCTTTGGGCTGGAGAAGGAGATGAGATTGGCGTGACCCGTTTATATGGTTTGCTTTTTTTAAGGTTCTTATTGGGGGACTCAACAGAGATTCAGCTCGAGGTGTTTGTGTGGCTACTTGTGGATGGCACTCGGGTATCATAGTACCCGAGCGAGAATACTCGGGCCGTGGGACATTTTAAAATGGAAGTTGCTTTATTTGATTGACAAGTGTGAAGGGACTCTGTGTGTGTGTGTGTGTATGTGTGTGTGTGTGTGTGTGTGTGTGTATGTGTGTGTGTGTGTGTGTATGTGTGTGTATGTGTGTGTGTGTGTGTGTGTGTAT
>NC_068995.1:956172-957225 GCF_001194135.2 Octopus bimaculoides | reverse complement strand
AAATGATAAATGAAACTTATTACTGTTCGTGTTTCTCTTGTCAAAAAATAAAGACAGATATTTATCTTTACGTATCCCCGACCCCCACTTCATACACACCCCCACCCTCACGCACCAAACTAATTCATACAAAATCATTGACATGAAAAAACTTTTTAAAAGGTAAAAGAAAATAGGCCCCCGAACCGGCCAAAAGAACTACTAACCCCCCAAACATACCCTTCACAACATCCATTTTGAGAAATGTCACAGTCTGAAGATTCCTGCACGAGACGAAACTACTTGCAACGGTGGGTCGTTTAGCTTTCCGATTCCAATAGTGAACATACATACATACATAAATATAGACATACGTAGATACATACACAGATGCGTACATATATACACATACATACAAACATACATATATTCATATCAAATATACATACACACATCCATCCATCCGCATGCATCGAAGTCAGTCACATCGGTAACAAGAGCTGTTCATATTCCGTGTAAAGATTCCCAAAAACATTTTATGGTTTATACAAACCCAGTAAAATCTTGCTTCTCTTCTTCAGATCAATACGACAAAAAATGGAAACAGTAATTAAGAGGTGCAAATCGTCTGAAAGTCCACAGGTAGAATTGCTTCCCCATACATCGTGGCTGGTTAAGATTGGGGTCAGTTATCGAAGGTCGTGCAGAACTATTAAAAGAAATTATACTAGAGATCAGAATTGAACCAAGACCCCTATAAATTATATAAAAAGGCTAGGGAAAACCTCTCGAATGTCTTACATAGAGAGAATGAAAAAGAACTGGGGTATAAAATACTCGCAATTCAGGGTCAAACAATTGCGACAAAATACAAACGGTCAGTTACAAGAAATGTCCTTAATAAGCATTTAGCTCAACCGAAAAGAGAGTCTTGAATACGAAACCGGGTACTGCCCGATTGCTTATCGCTTTCTTGTCAAGAGTTACTTCCAAAAATGCTTGGAGTAAAAAAAAAATATATCTGATTTTACTTATCCCCATATTTCATACACACATTCTTTTACTTATATATAT
>NC_068995.1:954759-956081 GCF_001194135.2 Octopus bimaculoides | reverse complement strand
TATATATATATATATATATATCTATATATATATATATATATATATACATATACATACATATGAATATATAAACACATATACAGAAAGCTACACTCATACACGCACACGCGGATCCCACACATTAAATGAAATAACAGTTGTCACAAGATAGCGCCTCTGTGAACCGAAACGCAATATATTCTGTAAACAACAAAACCTATTAAAGAATTCGACAAACTCAGTTCCTTGGGGATGTTCAACTGTTCTGTCAATCTTGTTCACACAAAACCTATACTGCAATGCATACACACATACATACATACAAACATGCATGCATTCATACATACATATACGTATATGTATATGTATGTATATATAGATACACATGCATATATATGCATACATATATATATGTATACTTATATGTATGTCTGTGTATATATATGTATATATATATATATATATATGTATATATATATATATGTATACATATATATATATATATATATATATATAAATAAATAAATATATATATATATATATATATATATGTATATGTATGTATATGCATACACACATATTGCGTGTGACGTGTTATAAATGTGATATGGCATAGCCTATGATATGTGCTGATATCCATTTCTTGAATCAGGAGGCGGAGAAATATGGCGGAGATAAAATCGGAAGAGAATGTGTGTGGTCTTTAAAGGTGTTAATACGTGAAAGAAATCACAGATCTGCTGCACAGGCCGTACGTCTTCGAATGCTGTGCGTTTGTGTGAGAATGTGTGTATATTAATATCGATTAATTTACCTCTATGTGAGACTGTATGCAGATGTACATAATACATACATATGACATATACGCACACACATATATACACATACATAAACATATATACGTATTTATACGTATACACACACAGACATACACTCACACACACGTACATGCATACACACATTCTTACAGGCATACACCGTGAAAGTTCTTGCGAAATCCAGCCGTCAATGTCAGTCCTTAATTGTCTCAAAACCCTATAAAACCCTGTTTAAGAAGCGGTGTTGCTCAACCACTCCTGGTAACAGTCCAGTCTATTTTTAATATCAAAACTGGATTATAATTTGGAATCCTTCATTTTTTTAAATATAAAATATAGTGATGTATAAGAAAAGAAAATATATTAAAAAAGAAAGCTTTATTAAATTATTTGTCTTTATTCAATAAAGTTGGCGAAGTAAAAGTTTTGCATCGTAATGGTGTGTATTAATTAAACGCGTCACTAATTATAACCTTCGTTTTGATGAGAGCAAACGCGTATTGCACATGGAATTTCGTCATATAT
>NC_068995.1:950602-954714 GCF_001194135.2 Octopus bimaculoides | reverse complement strand
ATATATATATATATATATACACACACACACACACACTGGCATATATGTGTGTGTATGAACATGCGTCTGTATTTGAACGTATGCATGCATGTACGTATATATATGTACATGCTAATGTACATACACACACACGCACATATATACATATATATATATATATATATACATGCATATATACACATACATATATATATATATACGCATATATATATACACGCATATATATATAAGCATATATATATATATAGGGTTTTGAGACAATTAAGGACTGACATTGATGGGTGGATTTCTCAAGAACTTTCACGGTGTAAGCGTGTAAGAATGTGTACATGCATGTACATGTGTGTTTATGAGTGTGTGTGAGTTTGTGCGTGTGTGTACGTATAAATATATATATGTATACACTCACACACACACACACACACATTGATGTATGGAGAATTCATCAAATATTAGATTGTGTGTTAGCATTAATATAAGTTTCGAATCATACAATTTGTGTGTGAGTTTGTTTGTGTGTATGTGTGTGATGGTGTGTATACGTATGTGTACGCATATCCATACATGGAGGAAAGAATAGAGGGAAAAGAGAGAGAGAGAGGGATATATATATATATATATATATATATATAGAGAGAGAGAGAGAGAGAGGCACCATTTCAGCACATATGGAATAGACGGACCACCGAAATGTTTGCGTGCGCGCGTGTAATGTATCTGGGGTGGAAGATATGGTGCTTATCTCCACCTCCAGCCCCTCCTATTAAATTGTATCTGTATTAAAATAATGAATCCAGGTGTAATTCCGGTAATGTTTCCTTCAGCGCGATAATTGCTATCAGGTAAGACACAAGCATCAGAAACAAGGCGTGTTTGTGTGTGTGAGTGTTTGGGGTAGAGAAAGTAAATGGTGTCACGGGGTTAAATGTGTGTGTTGCAGCGTTTGAGGACTTGGGTTGGAAGGGTTGGTAAAGAATAGTTTGTGTGGGAAAATATATCAGTTGTTAATATCAATGAAGAGAGATGTGTTTGAACCTTATAACAATAGAAGTATCCTGGGGAATCGAAGTGACAGGTCAAAGATACGTGAGATCTGGTGCTGTGAATCGGACGTCCATCAAATTGTTTTGAAATAAAATTCATTTCCATCATCTCCAGAACAATTTCTCACTTTTTACACATTTCCAACCAACATCTAAATGTTGTTTCTAGTAAGAAACGGTCACGAATATTTTCTTTCTTTTCGTTACTTATTCAAAATAAATCCTGACATTTTCCTGTCACGAAATAATTAGAGTTCTTTTCGTACCATTCTTGGAACTATACAAAGCATTTTAGGTGTTGGCCGAAAATGGACATGGGTACGTATTAGAATAACTCTAATGCACAACAGATGGTACCTTTCTTGCTAAGCAAACCGGCAACCATTTAAATGAACTTCTCCGATGAAAATATATCTAAACCTTAGTCCTACATCCAGTTGGGGAGACGGAGATGTCGCTCTTCGTCTCCCTATTTTATTCTAATTTTCCTGCTCATCTATTGTTTGTGACTAACTTTAGAAAACATTTTTGACTTAAATTCACTAATAATACATACACTGCTCATCAATTCATCCGGTGTAAATCTATGAGACGTGCTTCCACAAATGCTGAAAATAGAAACACCAAAATAGGATACTTAATTTTAATTAGATTTTAATCTTTGCTTAATGTTTTCATGTGAACATTAACACAGATGATGGGGAAAATTATCTTCCTTTTTACGTAAATACATTTTTCATAAATACACGAGTTTTGCTTAGCAAGAAGGACTTTGTCGCCTGATGTGCTGCTGAGATATTCTGTACCTTCGACCAATAATTTTGGCAGTGTCAGTGTGTGTGAGTGATGGGAAGCGATGATTTTCAACACATTCCTAGCAAATGTTCAACAGAGAATAAATAAAGGGACTGGCAAAAACAAACGAGAGAAAACAGAGAGCCAGATGGGAAGAAGGGAGGGAAAGGTATATAGATAAAAAGATAGATAAATAGAGAGAGAGAGAGAGAGAGAGAGAGAGAGAGAGAGAGAGAGAGAGAGAGAGAGAGAGAGAGAGAAAGGGAGAAAGAGATGGCTAGGCAGACAGTCAGCCAAATACATATATGTGGGTGGATGGGTGGATATGTTGATGGCTAGATAGATGAATAGATTGCTATGTGGCGGGAATGGATAGAGTGATAGACAGACAGATATATCGATAGATAAATACATAAATAAGTAAATCATACACATACATACAGAAACACGTACATATACACACGCCGCATGTGTGTGTATGTGTGTGAGTGTGTGTGAGTGTGTGTGAGTGTGTGTGTGATTCAATTCAGTTTTCTTTAATATTAAAGAATTTCTTTCTATTTCTCGTTCTTCCATTTCATTTTATTGTATTTGTATTCACAGTCTTTCTAGTTCCGTATTAATAGTAGCCAAATCTCCCTCACATCACACATTACACCGCACCTGATCAAGTAGTTCTGAAAATAGCAAAAGAAGAAAGGCGTGGTCATGCTTGGTTGGAAATGTGTTTGATCTTTCATCATTGGTCTGTTATATGGTCATCATTGGTCTGTTATATGGTCATCGTTGGTCTGTTATATGGTCAAAGTGAAACTGAAGAGAAAGAACGACGACAACAGCAAGAACAACAATGGAAACAATAAAAACCATCAACAAACACAAACAAAACCCAAACGCAATAAAAAAAAATTAAAAGTTCCATGTTTAATCGAAGAAACCCAAAACACAAAGAGACAAACAATGGCCATTATTTGTGTTTGCTCAAAAGACTTCTCGAATTCTTCCATCTCGTTTATCACCTGACCACATCTAATGCCGCCTTGTTTATTTGGTAACAACACATTCGCAGATATCTGAAAGTCACGACTTCAAGACCCACACTTCCACTGGCGAAACTCACCAACCTCTTCTCCCCTACCCCCATCACACAATCACATACATTCTCCCCTTGTTGTTGTTGTTGTTGTTGTTGTTGTTGTTGTTCTTTTTCTTCTACCACCACCGCAACCACCACCCCTACGACTACTACTACTACTACTACTACTACTACTACTACTACTACTACTACTACTACTACTACTACTACTACTACTACTACGTGTGAGTTGTGAAACTACTTTGCAAACACTCATGTAAACATTCATCAAAACACACGCACATACGCACACATTGTCATACAGGCACACATACACATGCGCGAGCATATATATACATATTTGTGTGTGTGTGTGTGTGTGTGTATGTGTATTTGTATTTGTGTGTTTGTGTATGTGCGTGTGTGCGTGTCTATGTGTGTGTGTCTGTCTCTTTTTCTCTCCCCTTACACACATATGTTTGTATGTATGTATGTATGTATGTTTGCATGTATGTATGTATGTATGTGTGTATGTATGTGTGTGCGTATGTTTGCATGTATATGCAGTTTCTTTAATAAACAGAAGTGGAGAGATAAACATCATTTTCAACAAAGAAGCCGTGACATCTTTTGCTAAAATAACAAATAAAATATAATAAAATAAACGAAAAACGAGGGAAGCAAAGAAAGAAAAGAACAAAGAAAAAGAAATAACAGAATATATAAAAGAAACAACACGAAATAAACAAAAAATGCACAAAACCTAAAACAAATTGAAAACAACAAATAAAATGTCCCAAAAATAAGCATCCATGTTGGAACTTTTAATCGCTCTTCTAACTGGAGGTAGAAAAACACAAGAAAGTGGTGTAGAGTGAAAGTGTGAAAATGGATGATACAACGAGAACAAAACCAAGAGGAATAACAACAGCAACAACAACAAGAAACAATAACAAAATTTGGTCGATGCTGGGGTCAAAAGATGGCGAAGTGATGATTACTTGGGGAATAATGAGTGTCAAATTTCTGTTTTAGATGTCATCTAAACAATATTATTTAAATTTTAGAGGAGCGGCGCCTGCAGGAAAATAACCAAGCGCTTCGCTGAGCAAAGGGCAGCAAAACAAATATGTCGAAAAAAGATATGTAAAATAATATAAAACCTAATATAACTACATACGTACATATATATATATATA
>NC_068995.1:947872-949114 GCF_001194135.2 Octopus bimaculoides | reverse complement strand
CACCCACCTTCCATTGCTCGCTCCCCACCAAGAAGGTCCCTCAAACCCTTTCCCATCCAGTTTCCTCCTCCGTTTGACCCTTTCACCGAACGAAGTTTCGTGAGAGGACAGAATAAACAATTGTATTGATCTGAGGGTCCAGCGGGGAAGGGCATGGGGAGGGGGGTCTCTTCACCGTTGGTGGGGTGGGGGTAGGGATGTTGGTGGAAATGGTGGAGTGGTGGGTGAAAGGGCTACAACAGAGTTGGCGGGGAGAGAGGGGAAGCAAATGTTATGTCAATAATAGGTGTGACACCCCCCTCCGCACATGTTTAGGGGGTATTTGGATGGGTGGGGGAAGGATGTTGGCCGGGTCCATTAACGTTCTTTATAAAGGTATTTTTTTCCGTATTTGATGATGATGACGATGATGATGATGATGATGATAATGGTGGTGGTTTGGATGTTGCTTGTGGTGGTGGTGGCGATGGTGGTAATGGAGAGAACACATGTTGTAGATGTGGTGATGGTGGTGATGGTGACGATGGGAGCGGTGAGGGTTGCTTTGGTGGTGGTAGTATTGTTGGTGGTTGTGGTGATGGTGATGGTGGTTGTGGTGGTTGTGGTGATGGTGACGACCCTTATAATGCTGCGGTTTACACTCGTAATGGTGGTGGTAGCGACTGTGATGGTTGTAGTGGTGGTGGATATTTTAATCTGATTAGAGAAGAGTTGTTTATTTTTGAGGATCAAGTGTAAATAAAGACATTGCTGTTTACGAGTACCGTTTCTCATTTGGTCGGTTAATCTTTTCAAACAGAAATTCTCCGAAAGATTTGGACGAGTTCCAACAGTTTTAATTGATTTTTAGTAAAATTAGTTTTAAATAATAAAGAATTAAATTTTCTTTTGTCTCTGATCAAATCCCTTGCCAGACCAATGCATCTCCCATACATCTACATCTGTGTGTGTGTGTGTGTGTGTGTGTGTGTATTATATTCACCGCGTAGCATGGATGTGATATATATAACTGGGTTTTGTTGATTTTTTTTCACGTTTTATAAAAAGCTTTACAGAGAAAATACGGTTTTTATACACTTACGCACAAAATATACACATGCACACATATGTATATGATTTATGTGATAAAAAATGTCCATTTCCTTATCATTTGATTTAATATTAGAAGTGTCAGTCTAATAAGGGCTTGAAAGAGAGGGGGAGAGAGAAAGCGAGGAAGAGAAAGAAAGAGATAGAGAGATA
>NC_068995.1:944431-947862 GCF_001194135.2 Octopus bimaculoides | reverse complement strand
AAAGCGAGGAAGAGAAAGAAAGAGATAGAGAGATAGAGAGAGGGAGAGAGTGAAAGTAGAAATCTACAATACATAAAAGTAGAAATCTACAATACATAAAAATGTCTCCGGTTCTGACACAGCTGAAGATTATAACAATAATGGATAGATAGATAGATAGATGGATAGATAGATGGATAGGTAGATAGATAGATAGGTAGGTAGATAGATGGATAGATAGATGGATAGATAGATGGATAGATGGATGGATAGATGGATAGATAGATGGATAGATAGATGGATAGGTAAGGTAGCAGCACTTAAGAGTTGACTTGTTAAAAGATGGCAGCTGGAAGGCGGGGATTGCGTTCGTTTCAATCCAGATTAATTCACTTTAGTTTATTGTTGTTGCTGTAGTTGTTGTTCTTGGTGTTTTTGTCTACAGCAGGTGGGGGTCATTTGTAATTGTATCTGAATCGACCACACAATATATATGACATCTAAACTGAACTTTTTTTTTCATTCCTGCATTTCGAGTTTCCCGCCACTGCGATCATCAGGCATAAATCTCGTTACAGCATGTATTGGGTGCTATCTTTCTGTTTCATTCACAATACAGAACATCTGAAAATACGTGTGTACGTGTGTGTATGTGTGTGCGTGCGCGTGTGCGGATGTATATGGGTGCACGTGTGCGCATATATATATAAATATATATATAATAGAAACAGGTTGTAAGGAAAAAAGACGACACGTGGTATAAAAAGGGGAAAAGTAAAAAGAAACAAAGAAACTGCACTCTAGGTATAAAAATAATGGCTTTTTTTTAAATAAGTAAAAACAAAGATATATATATACAAATAAATGATTTGAGGTGGAATTAAAAAGTATGGAAATAATTATTTTGAGTCAATATAGAAAGCCATACCGGTTTCGTCATCGCTGTTCACTGTGAACAGCGATGACGAAACCGGTATGTTTTATCTACTCCACATTTCAAGCAATTACGACAAGACGTGTCTTCGAGAAACAGCTGCTCCCGCAAAGCAAAATAAAATTTGGGATTTGCAAAGTTGGTAACAAAAACAAGACAGTGAAAACACATACATACATACATACATACATACATACATACATACTTATATACATACACACACACGTATACATATATATGTGTGTGTGTGAGTGTTATGCATTTATTTTGCTGAAATAGGCTCAAAAGGATTACTTTCATATGTAGTACTCAATACATAATCTAAGTGTACAATTTTATATTTCTTGCTTAAAAGTTTACACTAGAATCGTTTCGCCTTTGATTGTTTTGAAACTTACGCGCACGCGCACACACACACACACGTGTGTGTGTGTGTATATATATATGTGCGTATAGGTATATGTATATATATATATATATATATATATACACACACATACACACATGCGTACGTACATACGTACATACATAGGTGTATGAATGCAGACTTATTATACAACTGACATGTTAGGTAGAGGTGAAGAAATATAGATAAGTGGATTTTGAAATACTGAGATCGTTAGAGATAGGGAGAGATAGACAGGCACATAGATGGCTTTGATAGATGATGAGATGGTTTGATACATATATACATAGATCTTGTGCTAGATTAAATTGATTGATATATGAACAAGCTGTTGGATTGATAGATAACGGACACACAGTTTGGGGAGAATGAATGAGTTAAAATGGCAAGAGAATGTGAGATATGGTTGGAAGTGTTCAATCAAAGTGGGTGGAAGCGATGATTGAAACCGTAATGAACTTATTCACTGCACTCTTTAATTCACTCCCTCATCAGCACCACCATCACCAAATCAACTACAACCTCCTTATTTTAAAGCTATCCTTTATAAACCGTTGACAAAAATGATGACAGCAGAAACCAGGCAAAGTGTAAAAATGTCCTCGTTCCCTTCTCATCCAAAACAGCTGCCTCCATTCCGTGTATGATAACTGTACCCTCAAAGACCCCCTTCGCAACCACCATAATTCTAACAGAAGACCCAAACAAGATGAGTGACAACTTTATTTGTCTCTCATCTCTTCACAATGATAATTATTTCGGTTATTTTAGTTACAAGATTCCAACGGTAGAAGCGTGAAAAAAAAAAAAAATGCCCGCTTTCAGTATTCCAGATGTAACACCGTTGCTTTGTCAATCGCATAACTGGACGTACGTATGTACGCCATTATTCAGTTTCATTCCAAGATTTCTTGCCAATAGAGAAAAAAACCGGTTTTTAACCGAGATCCAAGGCTCCTTCGTTGGAATTTCAACATCAACAACAAGGTTTTTCTGTATGTATGTATGTATGTATGTATGTATGTATGTATGTATGTATGTATGTATGTATGTGTGTTGTATGTTGCTCCCTTTCTTTTTCTCTCTCTCTTGTCTTGACGTCTTTCTTTTCAAAATAATGATTTCAAATTTTGACACAAGGCCAGCAATTTCGAGGGAGTATGTCGATTACATAGAACCCAGTACATGACTGGTACTTATTTTATCGATCCCGAAAGGATGAAATGCAAACTCAATCAATGCGGAGATTTGAATTTTGAACGTAAAGACGAACGAAATACCGCTAAGCATTTTGTCCGACGAGCGAACGATTCGGCCGACTCACCGCCTTTTTTCCTCCATTAAATAATAGCAGACGATTCATAAAAGTCATCCTCAATAAAACGACATCTGTTTCTCGTCGGTGAGGGTCACACAAACAACCTCCTCCTTCCAAACTTTTGGAAAATCGAAAACATTTCGTATCTCCCTATCTACTACTACTACTACTACTACTACATTCATTTCTTTGCCAGTTTGTCTGATTACCTAGAAGTAAGGTTGTTTTTTTTTAGTTTTATGAGATCTGTCACTCAATGGCCGACATATATTCCAGTTTAGGGATCCATAGAAAAGGGATGATTTCAGGTATTAAACTCCATGTTTAGGGATGAGAAGAATGCCTGGGTGATGGGTGGGTGAATGGGTGGGTGAATGGTTGGTACTGGAATAAGTGACATCTGGTGGACATGTGCTTGAAACTGATGATAATGATAGGTTGGGCGATAAACTGATAGCCAGATAGATGGATAGATGGACAGATATATAGATTGATAGATAGAGAGATAGATAGACGGATGAATAGATAGATAGAGCGAAAAAGCGATATGAATTAATAGATTTGTGTACACATAGATGGATATACATACATACAAACACACATATATGTATGTATGCATGTATGTATGTATGTATGTATATATGTATGTATGTATGTATAGATAGATAGATAGATACACGCATATACGCACATATGTGTGTGTAAATATGCAGCAGACAGTGGTGTTTATGTACGTATGTATGTATGTATATATATATATATATATATATATATATATATATATATATATATAT
>NC_068995.1:936162-942475 GCF_001194135.2 Octopus bimaculoides | reverse complement strand
ATATATATATATATATATATATATATATATACATATATATATACACATACATACAAACGGATTCAGTGACTCCTGCTTATGCCGCGCGCAAACACGGAAAGAATCTACGCAAGTAAATGCATTAGCAGACGTCGTGGACCACTGTAGCTGGTCTATCAGATATCCCCAACCTCACAGAGTGTGTGTAGCTATGTAACAGTTATATGTTAGTTTAAAGTAAAGTAGGCTATACCAACAACATCAATACCAACAACACAAACAATAACTGCTCAAGGTTATTTCAATAGCGATGTTAAAGTTGTTAACATACTTTAATACATACCTTCACACAAACACACACGGATATATACTATCGTCACATACATACATACATACAGGGATAGATTTTTACATATATATATATATATATATATATATATATATGTATATATATATATATATATATACATTCATATATAACTTGCCTTCTTATACATTTGTGCACACTAATAATTAGCGATATGTACGCAGACGTAAAAAGTATACACACACACAAACACACGCGCGCACACACACATAGACATACACGTGAATGTGTGTACACGTATGTGTGTGAAGTCGCGAGCGTTAATCTATAGATGCATACAAACATACCCGTTTATGTACACATATTTCTATATATAATATAACACATCACACACACATTGACATCTATCTGTCTGACTGTCTGTCTATATACATACATACATACATACATATACACATTACTTGTTCTAGCTGCATATATATGCTTGCATGTATATGTATGTGTAAATCTTTGTATGATACGTGCATATATACATACATACAGATACACGCCCACACACACAGACACACACATATACACAAGAAAAAGACACTATAATTTTTGCTTGCAAGTGGGGGACAGTTATGGACATATGTTTCGGAATATTTTGAGCTCATCAGAGTAATAAAGATTACTCTAGCCTACAGATTAACAAATGGATATTTCATGTATAGAAGAGAAATACTATTTTTGGATAAGATTAATTTGGATTATTAAAAATTAAAAAAATAGAAAGAAAAAGGGCTGCGGAAAATAACTAAAAGAAAAAAGGGCTAACGGCATGAATTTAGATAATTAAGTTAACAGATTGATGTACAGATAACCGTACGTGTGTATATGCATGTAGCTGGATATGCCTTTGTGTGTACAAGCCTACATACACACACATACAGCTGCATATATTGTGCGTGTACATATATGTGTGTGTATATATATATATATATATATATATATATATGCACGCACACATACATATATATGTATAATGATGTTTCTTTTACTTTGAATAGTTTGACTAATTCTCATTCTTCGAAATTAATATTCAGTAAGATAACTGAGATTCTCTCGGCCCAGAATAACGTTAGCATTCCCTTCCTCTCTCTCTCTCTCCCCCTCTCTCTCTCTCTCTCCTCTCTCTCTCTCCTCGCTCTCTCTCGTCTCTCTCTCTCTCTCTCTCTCTCTCTCTCTACCTATCTATCCATCTGTGTATCATTTAACTCAACCACTGTGTCTGTGTCTATCTATCTATCTGTACACACACACACACACATATTCATACACACACACATACATACACACGTACACACACACACACACACACACACACATTGATGGGCGAACGCGATTATGCAAGACGAGCAGAATTTATTCTGAAAAGTATTTCACCAACATCGAGCGTTATTGAAACAGTCGCGCGCGCACGCACACACCCCCACGCACCCCCACACCCCCACATACTTGTTGTTGTTGTTGTTAACTGTGACGTTGTTCCTTCGTCTCACGTGTATGGTTGCTGTTATTCTCGTTAATTGCACTGTTGTTGTTGTTGTTGTTATGACTACACACGGTAAAGCATGATTTGAGGGGTATTTCGCAGCTGTTTCTTGCGGGTCAAGAGACCTCTTAGTGGTTTTCTTCATTGGTTTGCTGTAGGTTTTTCTCGTTGCCGTTTAGCCCCAAGTATACCCTTATCGAGCAGATCTGTGATCATAGGCGTCTCTACCGAAGTCTACATTATCTCGTGTGTCCTTTCTTTTTACAAAATAGTGGGGCATGGTTTAGGAACATCTGGCTGCCATTTCTAGCACCTTATGCGACCATGTAGAGGCTTTCTCACTGCTGTAGTTGTTATGGTTGCTGCAGTAGTAGTAGTAGTAGTGAGCTCTAAATGTGTAGACATGATGAAAAGCATTTCCACTCATGACCATCCCATTGATACTTCAGGCAGTGTATCTTTTTTTTTCGCAAGACAATCAATAAAATATAATTTGAAGGTGATTTGGTTGTTGTTTCTAGCATATGGGACCGACCCCTTCTCTCCGTAGAGGCCGTCCATGTTGGTTCGTTGTCGTCGTCGTCGTCATAGTTACTGCTGCCGTTGCTATTGTAGTTTCGCCCCAGGTCAGTTCAGATTGTGCAAATTATAATCAAAGGTACTCCAACTGTGACCATCCCGTCTTTTCTTTCCAGGTTGAAATTACATCTAGGACAACATTATTCAAATTATTCTTCTTTGTTAACGAAAATGGGATTTGATTTGAGGAAGAATTAACTGCTATTTCTAACACGTCGAACAGCCTTGTAAAGATTCCTTTGTTGTTTAGTCGTAGTGGTTGTAGTAGTTGTTGTTTTTGTTGTTGCTTAGCTTCCGATAAGTCCTAAATGAGCAACCCTTAATATCCCGCTTTGTTAAAGACATTAAGATTCGATTTGAGGGAGCTTTGGCTGCTATTTGTAGCATGTCGAGCAACCACTTAGAGACCTCTTTCTTCAGTAGTAGCAATGTTGCTATGTTTGCTATCATTCTCTTTTTTTTCTTTTGAAGGTTGTTGTGACGGTCGTTATGCTTTGCCGTGATTGTTGTTGTTGTTGTGAGATTGCTATTACGATATTAATTGCAACACAATTCCTCTCCCTTAAAAACATTAGATTTCTTCATTTTCATGAAATTACTGGAACGAAAAACATATTTCAAATAAATGTCACGCTCTGATTCCTCACCGAGATAACATACTTTCTACCAATCCCTTCTCCCCCCCTCTCTCTCTCTCGCATTTCTCCACTCATTTGCCGTCTTTTATTTACATTTACACACACACACACACACACACACACACACACACACACACACACACACACACATTAACATACACTCTCACGCATTGTGGGTATACGAGGGTTCAATAATAACACGTCACAGTGACCAGCTGTTTCATCTCGAGCCGACAATTCTTCAGGCTACTGAAGAACGAAGAAATGGTTAATGCATTTATAGGCAACGGGTTTGGTTTGGGGCTGGTTCGGTTCTGAGTGGAGTGAGTGAGTTTAGCAGGAAGGGCTGATCTATTTCTATTTGTTTATTTTTATCTGTTAACGGGGCTGGCATATACGCATATGTATTATTTTGAGCGTGTTAGTTAGAACAACGAAGATTTTTCGATATAAAAGATAACATCTAAATGAATATGGTTCGTATCTAACTTCCTCCAAGTGAATTGTTTTTATGTATTTTCCCTATGTCTCCTTCCCTGTAAAGTAAATAATTTCCTGTAATATCAGGTTATTCTTAGATACTTATGTCCGTCGTCACTTATTACCGAAGAGAACCAGCCAGATCGAATATTAAGGGGGTCTGTAGTCGCAATGAAAGGGGGAAAAAAGCAATAATTAATTAAATAAATTAATTAAATAGCTGCATAAAGATAGAATATATTTTATTCCTTTCACTTCACAAATGGAAAAACATTATTCCTTTCAAGAATAACATTTCTCCATTGCTATGGAAATTAAATAAACAACCAATCGGCATAAAGATAATTTATGTTTTTTTACACGAAGGCCATTGGGGTCTTTGGGTGGTGAAAGGAGAAGTTTGTATGATGAGAGAATGCATGGAATGGTGAATATTGTATTGGGTGCCAAAGGTGGTGTTTCTACTCGTGTGAAGATTCACGGACCGCAGCGGCTGGTCACAGCTAAGAATTCTAATTCTCGCAATGAATATTTACTCTACATTTGCTCTACAAAAGGATGTATGTAGAGATTTGTAGAGGTTTATAGTGCGAAGTACGACCTAATTATCCCTGATTATATATATGTACACACACACACTCACATGTATGTATGCATATATATCTAAGGGCGAGAGCAGTGAAAATAGACAAATCTATCTATCTATATGTACGTGCGTGTGTATGTGTGTATGTGTGTGTGTGTATGTGTGTGTGTGTGTGTGTGTATTAATTTTAAAATTAATTTGTCTCACTAGAAATCGTTTATTGAGGTGATTTTAGACTTCCTCTCTCTCTCTCTCTCTCTCTCTCTCTCTCTCTCTCTTCGTCTCACTCTGTCACTGTATAGAGAGTGTACAGAAAGGGAATAAGGGATCAGCGTAGAAATTCATCTCCTTTTCTTCTCAGCCCCGGTAAAACCACAGAAAAGAAAGAATAAAACAATAGCGAAGATAAAGAAATGCAACCGACTGGGGTCCCGTTCAGGGAAACGTTGTGCTCTTGGTCCCTTGTATTTCATGGTAATCGGTAACCGGCCTCATAAGACATGGGGTTCAAAAAAGCAGAAAGAGAGAGAGAGAGAGAGAGAGAGAGAGAGAGAGAGAGAGAGAGAGAGAGAGAGAGAACAGAGTACAATGATGGTAAAGATAAAGTACAAACACAGTAAAACCATTGTATAAATATATTAGGAATACAGGAAAAAGAGAAAGAACAGTCTATTCATGGTAAAAGTATAGTAAAGAAATGATAGAAAGACAGGAAAGCTGCTCTAGAATAGAATAGAAAGAGTGAGATTATAGTTAGGATATAGAGAAACACAATAAAGAGATTGTGGAAAACGACAGAGAAAAACGATTGTGAAGTGACAAAAAGGATAAAGGCGAAGCGTAATAAAAATATAATAGAAACGCAAATCGAATAAAACTGTGACGGTAAAAGATAGAGGAGGTTCATTGTTAGATAATAATAGTAAAGATAGAATATAAATAGAGTCCAGTCATAGTAAAGATGTAGGAGAATATCAAATAGTAAAAGCGTAGTATAAAGGTAGTAGAAAGAAGGCCGAGTAAAAACACAGTACAGAATACTTTTAAAACATAGAAGAAACAGTAAAAAAACGTAGTTGAGATATAGTGAAAACAGAAAAGTAATCTCTATGATAATGGGTACATTAGGTATGGTTAAAAAAAAAACATACAGATTTTTAGTATTCACGTTTGTGAGAGCAGTCAAGTTTATTTCAAATATTCTCACTTTAAAAATCATCTCTGAGGACGTTGGTGTTGCCTTAGCGGAGGTTTGCGCTCTCTGAGTGCTCTTGTAATTGTAATTAGAGCAAATTAGAGAGTGGACATACAAACTAAACATTGTACAATCCCTATTATAAGGATGTGATAGAAACCACTGCGGGAAGATATTAAAATATGGTTGAAACATAAAACCTAATGAAGATGTAGAAACTTAAGGAAACCAAAGAGAATAGAGAGTGAAAATAGGGGAAAGACAGAGTAGCAAAAAAGAAAGAAAAAAAAAGGTTGGAAATTACTCCTGAACGTGTAAAACTGAAGTGAAAATATAATGAAAATCTGATAAAGTCACAGTAAGTTATAAAACAGATACATAGTAATATGATTGTATAAAATCGTAATATGATGAATGTTATGAGAAAAATATTATAGAAATACAACAGAAAAGTGAAGAAAAAGACAATAATAAAACAGAGAAAAGGAAAAGGAGAAAGTGTAAAATCCTGAATGAGTTTGCAGAGGAAACAGAAAAGATGTAGTAAAAAGGACAATGAAGTAATTGTTGAAGTCCAGGCAAAAGTACAATGCAAACAGGGTGAAAAAGCACAACAATGATCTCGTAGAAGGACGACAGTAAAAACTGATGTAGTGTAGAAATATTGTAATAACCACAAAAATGACAAAAGAGATATTGTAGAAGTGAAAAAAAAAAAAAAACCATATTAAAGATATTGTAGAAGCAGTGTAAAAACAAATCATTATAAAGAAGGACAGAGAAAAAACCCCTAATAAACATGTTGCAGAAAGAATGAACGACCAAACTGTTGTTCTAATTCATTCGTTGCTTCAATTCCAGATGGTTACGAAATCACCATCCATCAAAAGTAGACGTCTTGTCGTGAATCTTCACTCGATAATGTTTTCCAAACAAACTTGCAACAATTTCACATGTTTGTTTGTTTGTGGTTGTTGTTTAGTGAAACTGTTGCTGGTTTCTGTTTGCCTCCAAA
>NC_068995.1:932241-933351 GCF_001194135.2 Octopus bimaculoides | reverse complement strand
ATATATATATATATATATATATATACGTGTGTGTGTGTATATATATATTGGTGACGCAAAGCAGGAAACAAAGATTATATTTAGTTACGCGAGGACATTCTATCTCACCATATTGTGCATGTTAGCCGCCTACAAATCAAGGGCAATGCGTAATTGTTGACTAAGTTGAAGTATTTGGTTTGGTTTTGAGAAATCTTTTAGTCATGTGAAATTGACGAATTGGAAGACTCATGAGAGGTGTTCGATAAAATGTCTCGCAGTATTTGTTCCAACTGTGTTCAAATTCCGCCGAAGTCACCTGTGCTCTGTATCCTTTCGTGATCGATAAAAGAAGGAAGCAATCCAAGACGATGGAACTATGAGAATGTTGAAAAGGTGCCTTCTGGTAGCTGCTATGGTCCTTTGCGTTCTGACAGTAGAGCTTGTGACGTCACTGTTGCCTAGCTGTATCGGCCCTAAAGCGGTGGGAAAATCTTTGGGCTCCATCGGTGACGTAGGATTGGCATACATAATTGTCAGTTTTCTATAAAATATTTGCCCAGGTCTGTACACCACACACACACACACACACACAGAGGCACACGCACAGAAGCACATAGCATATATGTGTATGTATCTGTGCGTATACCTTTTGCAGTGTATATTGACAAAGGATTAAGAAACAATGTGGAAAAAAGGTCCGAATTTTCTTGATATAATTTGTGCTGCAGCTTTTTACCGACACTCCTTTGTCACTGACCCCGTCAGAATTGCTGTGAACCCATGACTGGCCCCTTGGAAACCAGCAAACCCAGATGCTGTTCCCCATTAATAACATAATAGGAATTAAACTAAAACTAATTGTCATGAATCTTGTTTCGGTGTTTGCCGAAATCGCTGTTGTTGCCTTGGCTGCACATTGGTGACATCTGGAGTGCAAATGTTTTGCACATTTTATAAACATGGCTGCTGGAAGTGGATGAAAGTTAATGACCGACTTCGGTAAACAATGGTTGTTGTGTCAAAGTAAAAAAAATGTTGAACAGACTGAAAAAAAAAAAAAAGAAATGACATAAAATTCGGAGGGAGAATGACTCAGAAAAGAATGGCATATGAAAATAGTTTTATATA
>NC_068995.1:931222-931857 GCF_001194135.2 Octopus bimaculoides | reverse complement strand
TATATATATATACTTATAATCCGTCAGGTCAACGCGAACTTTACAGTATATTATTTAATTCTCATCCCAGCATTGAACCCCCACCACCAGTTCTGTTGCATTCTTATTCTTAAATTTACTTTCAAATGATAACCTCGATTTCGCGTTTATTTATATCCGTATACATACACATGAGTGGATAAACTAAGTACCAGTTGCGTATTGGGGTCGATCTAATCGACTGGCTCCCTCGCCAAAAACTGTGGGCTTTGTGCCCAGAGTAGAAAAGAATATGTAATGTATATCAAATACAAAAAGTGTTTGTATATTTTTGACAAGTTAAGGAAAACAAAAACTGGGGAAAACACTAAAAATACGAGAAAATATTTAATAAGTGGTAATCAGGTGTATTTCTGAGTGTACAGAAATAGAAAAGAAGGTTGAGAAGACGGCGAAATAATAAAACGGATCGGTGAAATAGCGTGTATGGTGAAAGGTTCGAAATGGGAACATAAAAGACACATAAATCAAGTGAAAAGGGTTTACTGAAGAAAGGATTACAATGAAAGAAGTTCTCTATGTTTGATGTGCCGACTCTGAAAGAAATCGTTGAACCAAAGTGTGTGTGTATATATAAATATATATATATATATATA
>NC_068995.1:924113-929008 GCF_001194135.2 Octopus bimaculoides | reverse complement strand
TATATATATATATATATATATATATATATATATATATATATATATATTAACAGGTTGTACACTTGTCACAGTTATTACCGACTGTTTTTATATTTGATTTTAAGACATTTGAAGTTAAATCCTTAACACCGCTTCTAACTACAAACTTGATTCTTTGTTACAACAATGGCAAGTCCAAGAGGTCGCCTTAGATCTCAACACATTTATTTACAAACTGGAAAGAAAAGGAAAATGAAAAATTTATCTATTTCGGCGCTGGAATAGCTGCGTGGTTAAGAAATTCGCTTTGTCGTAGGTTTACCTACGGATATAAGGATATGTTTAGGTCGCAAAAGCACTCCAAAGTACTTGGTGTATGTATGAGCGGGTGTGTGTGTGTTGTACAGGTTATAGTATGTGTAAGCTATAAAGGAGACTTCCTACCAAAGTGACAACAACACACACAAAAACAAGACTCCATCCCCTTCTCTCTTCGTTCTTAAAGATCTGTCTTCATAAATAAAAGTTGTCTTCATGAATTAAGAATAAAACTGTCAGAAACAACAGATGAAAAGCAAATAAAACACGACAAAAAATACTCAAAAATAACTATTTCAGGGGCGGCAGAAAACCATCGCATATCTTCGATGGCAATCAATGCGCTGCTGGGGGAAGTGGAGCAGACAGTAATGACATCTTCATGGGGCTAATATTTGACTGTTGTTTCCACAATTAGTTTTTATGTTTTGCATTGATCTGGACAGTGATTTTGTGGTTTAAACTTTTATGAAGAATGGCGAATCAGGTTATTCATCTGTTTTGTTGTTGCCGTTGACTCTACACCTTATCTTGTATTTATTAATATTACCCCCACCCACCTCTTTTTTTATCATGAGGTGAGTTAGAGTGCAATAGTGGTGGAAAGGTGGTTGGTAGTGAATGGTTAATTTTTTCTTTTTTAATTGCTGGGTCTGGAAGAGGTGTGTGTGCCCTGTGATCCTCATGGCCCCTTCCGAACCGATGAGGTTTCGTGACGTGAATATTCTTTCTGTATCGTTGTAATTAAAATCGTGCGAGAAAAACATGATTAGGAGGGAGAGAATTCTGGAGGGATGATGTTCCTGGAAGGAAGGACTGGACGCAAGGATTTGTGCAGGGCTTACAGGGGGTAAGGAGGTGTTGGATACAATAAAGGTAATAAAAAGAGGAGAGTTGAGAGTAGGAAAAAGTATCTTGTGGCATTTCATTATTTCCAGTTCTAAATTAGTTATCTTATGATATTTACTTTGTATTATATTATACTCATTTATTGTGCTTTTAATTGTTAATTTTTCTATATGTGATGGTGGATTTTCATCGATGAGTTCATGAAACTTGGTTCTTTTCCCTAAAACTATATATTTATATATAGTTTAATCTGTAAAGCTCAATTTAATTTTAATTTTTTATAAATTGATTTTAATTGAGTTTTTACCTGTAATTTTGGATTTTGTCCCTAATATTATTATTATTATTATTATTATTATTATTATTATTATTATTATTATTATATATATATATATATATATATATATACTCACGCACACACATATATATGAACGTATGGGGTACAGAAACATATGTTGTGATGCATTAGCCTATAAATTTCCAGCCGCAAGACATTGTTAACACACACACACATATACTCACACACACATATACACACACACACACACACACACACACACATATATGTTTGTGTGTGTGCGTGCGTGTTGCGCGCGTGTGTGTGCATGTGTGTGTGCGCGTGTGTGTAAAATTTCTGTCAGCCAAAATACAATAAACAATGAAAGTATGCTGGGATGTGGTTTAATTGGAGGTGATACAGTAGAGGAAAGAGTGGGCGGGCGTGGTTGTTTCGGGTACTGGAATTACGGGTAGAGAGTGGGATCGTGGAGTCGGGTGGATCGGTTCGTTAATCTAAACGATCAGCAGATATCGATGTCAGTTCGTTCTACTTTGATATGGTTGCCGTTCTTAACGAGGCGCGAACTGTCTTTGCTAGTATGGAGGCACGCATATGCACGCATGTATGTATGTATGTGTGTATGGATGTGTGTATGGATGTATGTATGTATGTATGTATGTATGTGTGCATATATGGATGTATGTAAGTATACATGTATGCATGAATGTTTGTATGAAAGTAATGTACGTATATATATGAAAGTAATGTATGTACGTATATATATAAATGTATGTACGTATATATATGAAAGTAATGTACGTATATATATATATAATATTCATATATGTATATATACATATACAGGTATGAATGTATATATATATGTACACACACGCACACACGTATATCTGTTTATATATATATTTATATATATATATATATATATATATGCTTATATTCATAGATATATGTGTGAGTATGTGTCAGTATATATATATATATATATGTACACACACACGCTTTCTCTCACACTTACACACACATACGTTCACACATACGCAAAAACATGCATATTCTAGTTCTGAGCATATTCTAGGTCTGTTACTTTAGTAAATATTAACACTTTACCTCTATATTTAGTACTTTTTCTCTTTCCAAACTCTAAACGTAGACACACAGACAAATATATAATATATACATGTATACAAACACACATCAAACACGTACACACATATATACACACACACGTGCGCATACACCTATATACGAATATTGACATTTGTCGAATGAAAAAGAGAGGAATGCTCAATGCACATAGAGTATGCGGTTTATGTCATGTTTTGACATGAAACTCGAGTCGCTGCATAAACATTCTTAACACATGCTAAATCAGATTACGCACAGACACGTACACACACACACTCTTCACTGGACTGCTCACTCTCTCTCTCTCACACACACACTCATACACACATACAGATATATATATATATAAGCAGACGGGTCACATCAATGAACCGATCCTTGTTTAAAGAGCAGCAAATTATAAAACAAGGCAGGTTTTCTCTTCGCCTTTTCTCCCTTTTCGTTTTACTTGTAAGTTATTATTCCAAGACAGTCTTGCGCTGGTGTCTGTGTGGTGCCAACACATCTGATGCCTTCGTCTGGAGCTGATAGCCAGACAAAGAAATATGGCGAATCTCAAAACTAGAACCCACCACCACCACCACCACCACAACAACAGTAGCAACAACACCAGCAATAACCACAGCAACAAAACCCAGCCTTCAAATTGAACTATACACAAGTGTGAGAGTGTTGAAAGAAATTATAGATAACCGCCGTTCGGTGTGTATATATTTTATTTATTTACATCACCTACACTTAAATACCACACCCAGTTTTATTTTCTACAGCCCTGAATGTCTGCGGTTGGGGGGGGGGGGGCTTCCATTTATTTATTTATTTATTTATTTATTTATTTATTTATCTATTAATTATTTTATTTATGCATTTATTACTGTCATCTATGTTGTTGTTATTGTTGTTGTTGCTGTTATTATTATTATTATTATTATTATAATTATAATTATTATTATTATTATTATCATCATTATTATCATTATCATATGAAGCGACGTGCTGGCAGAATCCGTGGCACACCGAGGCAAAATGCTTAGCGGCACTTCGTCAGTCTTCACGTTCTGAGTTCAAATTCTGCCGAGGTCGACTTTGCCTTTCATCCTTTCGGGATCGATAAAATAAGAACCAGTCATGTACAGAAGATCGACGAACCCTCTTTTCCCAAAATCCCAGGCCTTGTGCCTACAATAGAAAGGATCATTATTCATTTTTCCTTTTCCTTCCTTCCTACCTTCCTTCTTTCCTTCCTTCCTTCCTTCCTTCCTTCCTTCCTTCCTTCCTTTATTTTCTACTTCCGGTTTTGTATTCGAAATTATAAGTTTGTGTGCTTCAGAGACATCAGCGTTGTTGTTTTTATTTTAACTTAATTTAATTCAAATATATTTCATTTATCTTTTTTATGGCGATGCATCGTGTGAGCGGGAGGGGGGGTGATGGCCACAACCAACGAAAGTTTAACCGGATTGATTACCGGATATTAATAAGAACGATGAAGATTACGACGTTGATGACGCTGTTCACGACGACGACGACAACGACGACGACGATGATGATGATGATGATGATGATGATGAGGATGATGATGATGATGATGATGAGGAGGATGATGATGATGAGGAGGATGATGAATAATGAAAGCAATTTTCCTTTGAACATTTTTTCATCATTACTTGAATTGCAATATATTTGTGTGTATGAGCTTAATGAACACACGATTGTATAAAAGTGTGTGTCTCTCGCTCTCCCGTCTCTCTCCCTCTCTCTCTCTCTCTCTCTGTATATATATATTATATATATTATATATATTATATATATATGAACGTGTATGAACGCGTATGGCGTTGCGCGTTAATGTGTGTGTGTGCGGTCACTCAGACACTAGTAACCTTCTTTTTGTAACCTTTCTGTTGCACAGTAACATTACTATGAGGAAACTGCATTGATGTGGCTCTGATAATCAGGCAATTGTTACATATATAGAGATATACACACGCACACATATAGGCATATAGACACACCGACAGGCAGACAGATACACTGGCACCCCCCCCACGCGCTAATACGCGCATACCGACAGACAAAGCACATGTACACATATGCAGTCACACATACAGAAACAAATCTACTTTTCTGCTACGGGTACGTGAATATTTGTGTGTGTGTGTGTGTGTGTGTGTGCGCGTCAAAATGCGCGCGTGTGTGTTTGTGAGTGTGTGTAAAAGTACGTATATATAAATATATATGTGCTTCTGTGTGTATACACACATATACATGCATATACATACACGTGTGTGTGTGGGTTTGTGTATAAATATATGCAGGGGAG
>NC_068995.1:922715-923432 GCF_001194135.2 Octopus bimaculoides | reverse complement strand
CTCCACGAAATGTAGTGCTCCAGCATAGCCGCGATCCAACGACTAAAATCATTATAAGTAAAGAAACAAAGAAACACCGCACAAGCAGAGTAATGCACCAACACACGCAACACACACACACACACACACACACAACGCACACATACACAATCCATACAATACAAACAGTAACGCAACACACGGTATACACACACACATACACCCTCTACACACACAACTCACACTACACAACACTTTTTCCTCCAGATTGACATCTCTAAATTAATTGGCCACCCGTGTACATAACGACAATACAGTGGTAACTCGGACGTGGCGGAGTGTAGAACGGAGATTACATCTAACGGATGGCGATGGAAAGTGAAAAACTGTGTATAAACAAACATGGAAGCTAACAACGATTTCAGGTTTTAGGGAGATAAAATCCGCAGTTAAACTACAAATATACATTAAAGAATAATATACACAGCTAAAATACAAACATAGGTACATACCATAAAATACAATTTATGGCTAAACACAAATGGAAGGAATCCTCCGCCGAAATACACGTCCACTCATTTGAATGCAATAAACGGAATACAAATTGACGAAAAATTGAATTTACAGCTAAAATACCAATATACAAATAGGAATAATATATATATATATATATACACACACACACGCACGCGCAAACACACACACACACACACACACACACACACACACACACACACA